>NW_006159798.1:1058118-1072064 GCF_000334495.1 Tupaia belangeri chinensis
TGTTTCCCCTCTTTCTTTCTTTCCACCTTTTTTTTTTTTTTTTTTTTTTTAAAGAGGTTTTTGCTATAGGGGCATGTGTGCTCACCAGAAAGACAGAGAGAAAGATAGATAGAAAGCAAGAAATCACTCCCCAGGGGGAATGGCCATGACGCAATCCCTTCTCCTCCATTCTTCTCTTGGGATCTTGAGCACACATGCACACGCGCCCGGCATGAGTTTAAGCCACCGAGTCCAGGACTCAAACCACGGTTGACTACATGGGAGTCCAGCAACATTGCCATTACGTTAAATGCTGGTCCCCCTAACAGCTTTTTAATAGAAGCTAAGTTCACTCATCTAATGGCATCACTATCTCTGTACTTTAGTAAATTTTTTCTTTTCTTTTTTGTTTTCTTTTGTTACAGGGTGCATGTACTCACCAGAGAGAAAGGGAGGGACAAAAATCATCCCCCAGAAGAAAGCCACACCAAAACCCCTTCTCCAACAGTCTCTTCAGGATTTTGGGCATGCACACACATGCGTTTGATATCTTTTTCAAGCAGCCTGGTCCAACATTCGAATTGCACAGCCTCCCATGTTAGATCCAGCTGCCTTAACCTCCGTGCCACCTGCTAGCCCCAGTAATTTTTAATCCAGTTGTAAAGACAAATTTTTGCCCATGTGTGCACAAGAAATCACTTGAAAATAGCACAGAATCAGATGTTTAACCGACTATAACTGATTATGCACCCTAAATTATGAGTATTCTTTAACAAATTTAAACAATAACGTTTTCATAATGCAGTTAATATGGCAATCTAAATTAGTTCATGAATTCAAAGTCTTATCAATTTCTATCAACCATGATGATGAATAGTTGTCAAAGAAATGAAAAAAGAAATCTTCACTCTAACAAATGCTTTTGAAACTAACTAACGGGCTACAATCTATAAAATTAAAACCAACCGCCCAATATAACACCTAGCTATTGCCCCATTTTCTATTCTCTCACTCAACATTACATTTTCTTTTCAAACTCAGGAACCATTCCTACAAATAAGAGTTTACTTGCCAGTGAACCTAATTGTGAAGCGAAATCTCTTCTAATTTTTAATTAAATTATCTTTGTTTATTTATGAATATAATCTCAAGGGTTTTATTTCAAGTATTTTATAAATTTAAGCAACTTACTATCATACTAGAAAAACAACAAAAAGGCATTTGTTTTAATAAATTCCTTATTTAACAATCTATAAAATTCATTGATATGCAGCAAGAGTAAGGCCTTATTGTTAAGATAAAAAAAATACAATTAGGAGTAACTTTATGAACTATCATAGTGGTTAGCATATTAAAAACAAAGTATGTTTCTTGGGACCAGCAGTTAGCGTAATGGCTATGTCGCTGGACTCCCACGTAGTCGACCGTGGTTCAAGTCCCGTACCCGGTGGCTTAAACTCACGCCGGGCACGTGTGCGTGCGTGCCCAAGATCCCGAGAGGAGAGGGGAGGAGAAGGGATTGCGGCGTGGCCATCCCCCCGGGGGGTGATTTCCTGCTTTCTGTCTCTCTGTCTCTCTCTGTCTGTCTGGTGAGCACACACGCCCTATAGCAAAAACCTCTCAAAAAAAAAAAAAAAGTACGTTTCTTTTAAATAGTATAATTTTCTTAATGTACTTTAACTTGACTTCTATCATTTTTCATAAACAAGAAAAAAATGGTATAAAAAAAAGTGTTTATTATTGTAAGCTTTATACTACATTATGGAATCTATGCCTGCCCCTACCATATTACTCTATTTCCCTTGATCACATCAATGATGGTAGCATAAAATATGAGGAATTTAACATCCTATTCTGAGGGCTCACACAATATTTTATCTTTTTTGTTAGTATTATTTTCATTTACTGTGGCCAGCAGGTGGTATGGTGCTTAAGGCACTTGACTCCCACACAGCTGATTTCACTGTTTGAATGTGGGGCCCCATAGCTTAAAAATCACACTGGGTGTGTACACATAGGTACCAACAACCCAAGAGAAGAACTAAGGATAAGAGACTACAGAGGTGTAGCCACCCCTCCAAAGGCCTGAGGTTCCAGGGTGGAGGTGGGACAGTGGCATGGGTACACAAAATTTTCCTTATTTTATATTATAGATGGTAACTTATGCAGTTACCATTTTTCCCAATGTGATGAAATGTAATTAAAATTGCAACGAGTTAAGGACCAGCATTTGTTGTAATGGCTATGGTGTTGTACTCCCATGTAGTCAACCGTGGTTCAAGTCCCAGACCCGGTGGCTTAAACTCATGCTGGGCACATGTGCGTGCATGCCGAAGATTCAAGAGGAGAACGGAGGAGAAGGGATTGTGGCATGGCCATCCCACCTGGGGGTGATTTCTAGCTTTCTGTCTCTCTGTCTTTCTGGCGAGCACACACGCCCTGTAGCAAAAACCTCAACAACAACAACAACAAAAGATTGCAACCAGTTCAAATGACTTCCCCCATAATTCTATATTAGTTTTAACTTAAAGTGGAATAACTCTATAATCAACTCTTTCTTCTCCCTTCCTACTCTTTGATGAGATTTATTCTGATTTATAAAATAAACCTAGTTAGTCTACTGTATTTTAAGCCTTTCAAAATCATCTTACTCTTTGTTATAGCTTATTGTATCTCTCAAAATTATGTGTTTCGAACGTGGCCCTACAGTGAAACAGTGTTGTCACCTGGGGCCTTTTGGGAAGTATTTAAGTATTAGGTGGAGTCCTCATAAATTGCTTAATGCCACCATTAAAAAAAAAAAAAAAAAAAAAAAGTCATTCTAACTTTTCCGCTGCCTTCTGCAATGTGAAGATACAGCAAGAAAAGTCTCATCAAAGCCCAGCACCTTGATCTTGGACTTGCCAGCCTTGAAAACGGTAGGAAGTAAATTTTTCTTCTTTATAAATTACCCAGAGTTGTGTTTTCAGTTATAGGAGTAACAAATGAACTAAGAAACACTTTTTCCACATAGGCTATGAGGTAGTGAATATTATCTAATAGACCTTGAACTCTGCCCGTAGTCAGTCCAATAGAGGAACTGAAAACAATGGCAGAACACTACATTCCTGTGGTAAGGACATGTGTTTCCTAGTTGACAACTATTGTAAAGACTTCCAAGTGGTCAGAAAAATCACTTTTCCAAGGGATTTAACCATGAACTGTCCTCACAAGTGAGACTCTTCATAAACTATAGGCTTCTGCCCAAAAGGTAGGAAAAAAATCTCCTGTGATTGAGCTGCCCAGTGTTAAGGACGCTGGTAGAATTACTTTATTGCAATCATTACCTTTGTCATGACCCTGGTAAATCTTACTGTGTAAATAAGCCCATCTGGCTCCTTTTCAATTTATTCTGGATGTTCTCTGTATCTTTTCTAACTGCTCACTGATCACTGACTTCTTCTCAGAGGATAATGTCTAAACATGTCAAATTTGTTACTGTTTGTACGCTACTTTTGCTTTTTTTTTTTTAAATTTATCAGTACTGTATTCAATTTTTGGTCTATTTTATCATCTCTTATTTATACTTTATTATATAGCTTTATAGCATACTATATGGTATTTCAAAGCATGTACGCAGTGCTTCTTAATTAAATAACGAATATTACCACATATTGGGTCGTCAGGAAAGTCATGGTGCATTTTTGCATAGAAAAATACATCGTGACTTTCCCAACAACCTAATACATCATTTTCAACAATGAACTTAACAATTTTGTGTTGGTTAAACCAGTTGTGCTTTTTCCACACCCTTTCATATCTCCAAATTCCCATCTTCTCTAGGAATGTGGCTGACTAGTCCTATTTCTTTTCTGTTTTTGTTTTGTTTTGGTTTTTTTGAGAAGATTTTGTTATAAGGCATGTGCGCTCTCCAGAAAGACAAAATGAGACAGAAAGACAGAAAGTGAGAAATCACCCCTCAGGGGATAGCCACACTGCAATCCCTTCTCCTCCATTCTGCTCTCGGGATCTTGGGCACACATGCACACACACCTGGTGTGAGTTTAAGCCACTGGATTTGAAACTAGAACCACGGTCGACTACATGGGAGTCCAATGACATGGCCATTATGCCAACTGCTGGTCCCAGTCCTCTTTCTTAAAGACTAATTACATCTTATTTGTCATCCATTTCTTCTGCCCATGCTCCTGACCATTGTTCATATAGACTGATTCTGGGAATTTGAGGCAAACACCCCCTAGCCAGGTTTAGGCCCTTCAAATTTTCTTCAAAGGCCTCAACTTGCTTCAGGGTGGGTAGCTTCCAGGTGGCAATCTAAATTAGAGTAAGAAGTGCTTCAAAGTAAGCAGAGAGTTGAAACAGCAAGTGCCTTGGGTCACTCGTTATAGGAAACCTCACATGCAGTACTTCATTGGAGTTGTTTTGTTCTCTACTTTAAGCTGCCAATCCTACCCTCAAATGCCCTTCGAACCAGGTGAACTTCTACTCATATTTCAAGACGTAGCTTCTGTGTTTTCTCTATGAAGCCCTTTCACAAATAACACACTAATTTAAACACACGTGCCTTTATAATAATGATTTATTTTATCTTACTGGAGCAGCATGTGATCCTTAAAAATCAAGATCCGATTAAAATAAAGTCCTAGCACTCTTTATTTTAGGCTGTCTCACTTACAGATGAAGAGGCTCATTAAAAATGATGGACTTTAAGATTTAATCATAGTAACACCTTGGGATACAACATCTTATGTTAATGTAAGCTTCCAATAATTAACTGGATTAATTAACTAGATAACTCCCACCTCAGTTATCAACAGATAGTCATGGACTCTTAAGCACAAGTAATGAAGGGACTGCTACCATAATGAACAGTATGTATTAGGGTATAATTACCAAGTCAAGAGAGTAGAGCTTCATGAATTGTTAACAAAGAGTAGAATGCTTTTATAATTTATAATTATTTACCTCAGAATTTCATTAGCAATCACATTCCATAGTGTACCAAATTTACCCAAGAAGGCAATGTGGTAGAGATAGTTAATCTTCAGTTTCCAAAAAAGGAATGGTAGGATCTACAGTTTTTCCGTAAGTCATTGCAGTGTTCTTAACCAAAATGTCCCCAGTGGAACATTGCTCTCTTCTCACTGAACTGTAGAATGTTAAATTTTTAGTGGGTCTCCAATAGATAGGGAGATTCAGGAAAATTATGTCACAAGATCTAGGACTATTTTCCAAGTTTTAACTCAAGGGCCATCCAAGTGCCATAGAAGTTAAAGCTGGTAGATTACACATGGCCAGGTGAACAGATTGAGTCCTAGATGTGCTAGCATGGAAAATATATCAGACACATGTGTGTACATACCTAGAATCACGGGAGGAGAATGGAGAAGAAGGGACTGTGGCAAGGCCATTTCTCTAGAGGGTGATTTCTCATTCTCTTTCTCTCTTTCTCCAGCAAGCACATGTGCCCTTTAGCAAAAACTATAAAATAATAGTACAAAATAATAATTTTTAGCCCTAAAAAAAGAGCTAAAAATAGGTTTATTAACCTAAGGATTCCAGAAAACTCATGAGGTAGACTAATAAATCTCTGGGTCCGTTGGGCTTGATGTAATGCAAAGTGACACTGAAATACTAAAATTCAGTCTTGCGTTCCAGATACGATTTCCAAAAATCTAGAGTAAGAGCCCATGAAAAATCTACTATTTCATAAAAGCAATGAGAATACTAGTGAATTTACTGAAACAGTATTTTGGGAGATTCATTCTGAACATTAATACACACTTAAGAGAACTTGAAAAATACTCCTTCAAGAAAAAAACTGAATATAAAAACAATTTTTTTGTGTTTTAACTTGCTGTATTCCCATCTCCTTCCCTTCAGCTTTGCAGTAGCTTTAAAAATAATTTCCTTATAACCACAGGAGTTGTGAAAAACAGCTGCCTCTCAGCCACTGAAGGGACGGTATCACAACTGGAATTTTCAAAAGGCCCATCCCCAAATTACTGTCACTATGTCTTTTGTATGAAAGCTACATGAAAAATCCCCTTATCACTACTTGACCTTACTGATATTTGGTTCAGTAGGAAAAGTCCTACTCAGAGGAATTTGTCAGGGGGAAAAAAAAAAATCTAGAAATTATGTAATGTCATAGCTGCTTAAAGTGGTGGTATTCATTGGGAAAGAGAAAAAATTTATCAAAAAACTTAAAAGATTTTGGACATAGAAGCTCGTAGAAACTTCTAAAAATTCCAAAATATTCCTCAGAATATTGACTTAATATCAGCTAACATAAGTATATTTAAAGAACTAATGAAAATAACATCTAAGCAACTTAAAAATGTATGAGAACAAAGTCTCAAAAATATATCATTTTAATAAAGAAAAATTATTGTTTTTTAAAGTTTTGTCATAGGGTGCATGTGCTTGCTGGAAAGAGACAGAGAGATACAGCGAAAGGGCAAAGGAGAAATCACTGTCTAGGGGTTATAACCATGGCACGCCACAACCCCTCTTCCTCCATTCTCTTCCTGGAATTTTGGGCATATACACACATGTGCCTGGCATGATTTTAAAGCTGCCAGGTCTGGGATTTGAACCATGGTCAGCAAGTGGAAGTCCAGCACCTTAATCACATGAAAAATCATTTTAAAAATGAAGCAAATAGAATTCAATACTTGGAAACTACAATAACTGAATGAAAAAAAAATCACTAGAAATACCAGCAGTTGGCATAATGGCTATGTTGCTGGACTCCTAGGTAGTCGACTGTGGTTTGAGTACCAGACCCGATGGCTTAAACTCATGCCGGCTGCATGTTCATGCCCAAGATCCTGAGAAAAGAATTGAGAAGATGGGACTGTGGCACGGCCATCATTCCTAGGGAGTGATTTCTTGCTTTCTGTGTCTATGTCTCTGTCATTCTGGCGAGCACATGCACCTGATAGCAAAAACCTCTCCCTGCCCCCCCCAAAAAAATCACTAGAAATAACAATATTTTACTTGAAAAATACAAAGAATAAACAAAATTGAAGACAGGTCAATGAGATTATCTAGTCTAAGGAACAGAGAAATAGTGTTAATAAAAGTGAAAATAGTCTCAACGCCTGTGCAACAACTTAAGAACATCACCATACTCCCGATAGGAGCCCTAGGAGAAAAGAAGAAACAGGATAGAGTAGAAAGAATATTTGAAGGACTAATGGCCAAGAATTTCTCAGATTGATGAAAGACACCAGTTTATGCTGTTGACAAGTTTAACAAATGACAACTAGGGTAAACTTAAGAGACACATCATAATAAGATGATCAAAACTAAAAGGAAGAAATATTGGAAGTAGCACGAGAGAACAAGAGAGAAGTGACTTCTCACATACATGAGATGGTCTACAGCTAACGTTTCGTCTTAAACTCAGGACCAGAAGATAGTGGGCTAGCATATTCAATGCTGAAAGGTTTTTAAAAAACGACTGAAATGAGGAGCCAGATAATGGAGCAGGGGTAAAACCTGATATTCTGTGTGACTGACTCACATGGAGATGTTTCTTGTTTACAATCTGAGACCTCCCTAAGTACATTGGTATATGTGTGCCCATGATCTGGAACTGGTTGGAGCTAGAGGTAGATTCCTGCATGATGACCCTGTGATGGGTGCTCTCTCCTTTCCTCTTTCTCTATTTGTATTTCTCAGTTAGGGAGTAAACAAACAAACAAAACAGCATTTGACATCTATAAAAACTATCCTTCAAATAACCGAAGGAAAAATTAAGATATTTACAAATAAACACTGAGAGTGTTTCTAGAAAACTGCTTCATAAGGAGAATTATTAAAGGGCACATTGAAGACCAAAATAAAGTGGCAGGAGATAGCAACCCAATCATACAAAACTACAAAATTCAGCAATAAAGTTAACTACTTTGATAAATACAAATGAATTATAAATATATTTTTATAACTGCATAGACAATAGTTACAAAACTTTGCTGATTGGTATCATATAAACATATAATTTGAATAATAGAATAGGAGAGGTTAAAAATTACATTGGGGCAATGTTTTACAAAATATTAAAAGTAAATTTATATTAATCCAAATTAGAATATCATCATAGGTTATAACAATGATCATATTGTTTAGCTACAATACTTAATGTGATAGGCAAAGTCCAAAAAAAAAAACTGAAACACAATTTTAAAAAGGATGTTAAAATTGTATACCAAAGAATATCTAAAAAACCGTAAGGGGAGGGTATTGAGGGAAAAAAGAAACATAGAAAACAGAGCAAAATAACATAGGAAAAAACATTTTATTAGTGATTACATCATATAAAAATACACTAAACACTCCATTTAAAAATGAGAGGTGGACGGGACCCGCAGTTAGCATAATGGCTATTTGCTGGACTCCCATGTAGTGGACCATGGTTCAAGTCCTGGACCTGGTGACTTAAACTCATTCCGGGTGCATGTGTGCATGCCCAAGATCCTGAGAGGGAGGAGAATGGAGGAGAAGGGACTGCAGAGTGGCCATTCCCTCTGGGGAGTGATTTCTCACTTCCTATCTCTCATCTCTCTCTCTGTCTTTCTGGCGAGCACACACACCCAATAAGAAAGAAAGAAAAAAAAAAAAAAAAAAAGAGAGAGGTGGGGGCCAGCAGATAGTATGGTGGTTAATGGTGCTAGATTCCCACATGGCCAACTGCGATTCGAGTCCTGGACCTGGAGGCTTTCTCTCTCTCTGCCCTTCTCTGGTCAAATGAAAGAAAAAGAATAAAAAGAAAAAGAAAAAGAAAAACAAAAACAAAAACAAAAACAAAAAGAGGAAGAGGAAGAGAAAGAGAAAGAGAAAGAGAAACAGAAAGAGAAACAGAAAGAGAAAGAGAAAAGAAAAGTTAAATAAAAATAACACTTAAAAAAAAAGTTAAGGGTAGGATCAGCAGATGGTATAATGGTTACATTGCTGGATTCTGAAGTGGTCAGCCTTGGTTTGAGTCCCAGGCCCAGTGGCTTAAAACTCATGTTGGGCACATGTGCGTGTGTGCCCAAAATCTCAAGAGGAGAATGGAGGAGAGGGGATTGTGGTGTGGCCATTGCCCCTGGCAGGTCTTTTCTTGCTTTCTCTCTGTCTGTCTCTCTCTGGTGAGTACACACACCCTGTAGCAAAAAAATCTCTCTCAAAAAAAAAATAGTCAGAGAGGGGCATAGTAATTTTTAAATGATCCTACTACATTTTTATATAAGAAATATATTTTTGATTTAAAAATGTAAGTTGAAAATAAATGATTTTCAAAAAAATGAAAAAGGTTAAGACAGTTAAAAAGTAGATAAAGAAAGCTAATATCAGACAAAACAGTGTTTAAGAAAAGATGCTATTAAAGAAAAAAGAACATTTTATTTTAATAGTCAATAAATCATAGATATAAACACTATAAACATACATGCATCAAACAGATTTCAGAACATGTGAATCAGAAACTGATGAGACTGAAGAGGGAAATAAAAAGTTGAAAATTATCAAAGATTTTCATATCCTGCTTTCAACAATTGATTAAAAACGTAGGTAATCCATAAGGAAATAGACATAAGCAATAATGTGCCTATCGTAAAAAGAAAAATTGTCTCTCAAAGATAAACATATCCCGGGGCCAGAATCTGTTTATGTTATGGCAAATGGAGAATTTTTTTTTATTTTATTTATTCATTCATTCATTTATTTTAATTTGACCAGAGAAACACAGACAGAGGGAGAGACAGAGAGAAAGGGAAAGTGAGAAAGCAAGCCACCAGGTCCAGGTCTTGAACCATGGTTTGCTATGTGGGAATGTCCAGCGCCTTAACCACTGTGCCACCTGCTGGCCCCAAATGGAGAATTAATGTGAAAGGTGGAATTACGATTACTAGTCAGTTTACCTTAAAATGAGGAGGCTATCCTGGATTATCTAGGAGAGTCAAATATAGTCACAAGTGCTCTTAAAATTGGAAGCCAACATCGGAAAAACAGGTCAGAGTGATATACTGAGAGCATTCCACTTACTGTTGCTTAGAGAGAATTCGTAGTTATAAAATAAGAATTCTTATTATAAAATAAGAAAGGTCTTGAACAAATTAAGTTCCCATATAAAGAACTGAGGAAAAGAAACTCAGTCAACACATACAAAACCAAAAGGAATACTAAAGAATATGATGTAAAGAGAGAATGAAAACATTAGGGAAATCATTAATACCAAGACTTCTCTCGTACTAAATTGTATTTAAACAAAGGGTAAAGCTTCAAATTACTAAAATTACAAGTGAATAGGAAGATATTAATACTAATCTTACAAAAATGCACAAGATTTCAAGGGAACACTATGAGCAATTTTTTTCAACAACTTTCCTAACCTGAATGATATGGACAATTTCACAAATAGATCCAAATTATTGAAACAAAATAAAGAAGAAATTCAAAATCTGAATAAGCCCATAAATTTAAAAATAATTTTCCAAATGAAAAAATGAAACAAAACAAAAAACTTTACAAAAAAACATGAGCAAGCCTAAGTACTTTTACTGGTGAATTCTAGTAAACACTAGTAAAAATTGTACCAATCTTTTTTATTCTTCCAAAAACCAGAATATATAAATTCATTCAAAAAGGTCAGTATTATTCTGATAGCAAAATCAGAGACAAAAAAAACAAATGTTTTTATGTCAATGTTCCTCATAAAAAGACATAAAAATCCTTGAGAAAAGGGTAGCAAAAAAAGCATCAAAATAGAAAATAGATTATCAAACACGACCAAGTAGAATGTATCTCCAGAATATTTTAACACCTTAAAATGAGTACCTATTATACCCATAAGCATATTATAGAATAAAAGTCTTAAACACATAATCTGATCAATACATATGGTAGGCATTTGGGGGAAAAAATAATGTAATACAAAAGCATTCAACAAACTATAAAGAAAACCTCTTAGCCTGTTTAATGATAAAAAGCATATATTTTCCCTCAAAGTTGAAAAAAAAAGATGAGACACCCACTCTTGCCAGTTATATTGGAGGTTTTAGCTAGGATCTTTAGGTGGAAATAAACAAAGGCCAGTCAGTTAGCTATGGGAAAAATTAAATCGCCTCTGTTGATAGATCACATGATTCCTATATAAAAAAAACCCTTAGAATGTCACCAAAAATAACTATTAGAACTATTAAACAAATCAAGCAAAGACTATGATCACATATCAATAAGCAAAAGTTAATTGCATTTCTGTAAACTATTAGTAGGCACTCTAAAATTCAATTTAAAAAAATTTGTATTTCGATTTGACCATAAGAAAAAATACATAAGAATAAATTTATCAAGAGAAGTGTAAGTCTTAGACATTAAACATATTATTGAAAGAAATTAAAGAAAATCTATATAAATGGATCAGCATTCTATCTTTATCAATTGGGGTACTTAATATAACGATATTCTCCAAATGATCTACAGATTTTATACAAGTCCTATTAAAATCCTAACTACTTTTCTTTGCAAAAATTAACAAACTGAGTCTAAAAATCATAGGGAAATGCAAAACATTTAGACAAGTCAAAACATCATGAAGGGGAAATAGTTGATGGGTTCAGTTTCTTGTTTCAGAACTTATTACAAACTACAATAATCAAGATGATATAGTATAAGGATAGACATAATTATCAATAATTGAAAAGTACCTAAGTCCTCAAATAAACCTATATATTTGTTAATATTATCACTCATTAGTTAACAAGGGTGTAAGATTATTTAACCATGGAAAATCACCTTTTCAATTAAAATACTGATAGGACAAATGAAGGACCACATGCAAAAGATAGAGTTGAATTCCTTCCTCATACTATGCACTAATATTAACTTGAAATAGATCATAGACCTAAAGCTAAAAGCTAAAGCTATGAAACACAAAGAAGAAAATGTAGGAGTAAATCTTAGTGAACTTGAACTAGGTAATGCCTTTTATAGGATAAGTGACAAAAAAAAAAAAAACAGATAAATCGTATTTTATTAAATTAAGTTTTGTGTTCCAAAGGACATAATCAAGAAGGTAAAAAGTAGGGGGACTGATTGTGGTACAGTGGTGACATAATTTTCTGTGAGAGAGGGCCAAGGTTTACATCCAGAGACCCTCCTGAACAGCCCAGGTGCACATGTGCCCATGATCTAAGCCCACTGGAAGCCTGAGTGGATTGTAGCATGAAGACCATGTTGGGGTACCTGCCTGTCTCTTTCTGTTGTTCATATAAAGAGTTAAAAAAGAAAGTTAAAAGGGAAGAGAAGGGAAGGGAAAGGAAGAGGAGAGGAGGGGAGGGGAGGGAAGGGTAAAGGGAATAAGGAAGGAGAAAAAGGAGGAGGGAGGCAGGAAAGAAAGAATGAACAAACTTTAAGGAGACAAGACAGTGGTGCAGTAATAACACAATACTCTCCAAGGCTGACCCACCTGGGAAGATTGTTATTCTGCATCCAGAGAACTCCCTGAACACAAATCAACTCATGATCCAGGGTTGACTGAAGCAGTGCTGGACTGTTATGTTGAGACTCTGTTGGAAGTGCTATTTCTCTGTCTCTCTCTCTCTGTCTCTCTCTGTGTCTATCTCTGTCTCACTCATGAGGGAAACATTTTTTTTAAATAAATAAACTTAAGAAAGAGAAAATGAAAAATTAGTCTACAGAATAGGAGAAAATATTTATAATCATATATTCTGTAAGGGATTTACATTTAGAATATATATTTAAAGTTTCGTGACTCAAAATGTAAAAGACCAAATATGGGAAAAATATGGTCATTTCTCTAAAGAAAATATACAGAGGCAATAAACTTATGAAAGATACTAAGCGTCATTAGTCACTAGAAAAATGTGGATTAAAATTATAATAATGGGGTCAGCAGGTGGTGTGGTGGTTAAAGTTGCTGGATTCTCACATGGCCGGCCATGGTTCATATTCTGGACCTGACGGCTTGCTTTCTCACTCATTCACTCTCTCTCTCTTTCTTTCTTCCTTCCTCCCTCCCTCCTTCCTTTCCTTCTTCCCTCTCTGGTCAAACTAAAATAAATAAAGTTAAATAAAATAATTCTTTATTAGAAAAAAACCCTTAATAATATACCACTTCATCCCCTCTAGGATGCTAGAGTAAAAGAGACCAACAATAATAAGTGTTGGCAGAGATGTGGACAAATTAAAACCTTCATAGATTGCTGATAGGCATTTAAAATGGTGTAACTCTTAGAGAAACAGCTTAATGTTACCACAGAATATTACATGGAGAGTTTCTGTATAGTTCAGTAACTCTACTCTTAGTTACCTATCCAAGGAAGAAAACATACTCACATAAAAATAGTTGTGCACAAAACACATGGCAACATTATTCATAACAGCAATAGAAAGAGTAAAAACTCAAATGTTCACCAACTGATGAGTGAATAAACACAATGCGTCATATCTATATAATGGAATATTTGGAATTAGAAAGGAATCAAATACTGATACATGCTAAAACACAGATGTACTTAGAATACATGTAAACATAGGAGTTATAAGAAGCCACATTCTATGATGCCTTGTATATGAAAAGTCCAGAAAAAGCAAATACTCAGAAACAGAAATTAAGTTAGTATCTACTAAAGTTAAAAGGGGAAACAGGAAGTTTAGCCTTTTTTTTTTTTTTATTATAAATTTTTTTTTCCTCTCAACACCAAAAATATGAATTTTCCATCCAAAATACACTGTGCATTGGCTCAATCAAGCACATCAACATATATGTTCTCAGCAAATGATTTCCCAATTTTTGTGTCCTGCATACCTTGCCTTTTGTTTTGCCATCCTAGATTCCCCATCCCCACCCTCTGCCATGTCCCGTCATCCTCCTCCATTGTCCCTAACATTCATGATTGCCCTCAATGCCTTCCGCCCCCCCCCATTCAATTGTTCTACCAATGAACTCAATTAGTCTA
>NW_006159798.1:1074850-1089476 GCF_000334495.1 Tupaia belangeri chinensis
GGGCCGTTGGGCCGCCGCCCCGCGGCTTCCGCCGCCGCCCAGGAAGTTTAGCCTTTGAAAGTCTCACTGAAGCAGTTTACTAAAGGTGATCCACTGAAGTAGACACTGAAGAGGTCTCTCTGCAGCAGTACAGTGCCTCTGCTTCATAGCTCTGCTCTTTCCCATGAAATTTACAGGTTGAAGTTTTGTTGTTTTTTTTTAATTTGCCTGAGGGACCAGCAGATGGCATAATGACTACATTGTTGGACTCCATGTAGTTGACCACAGTTCAAGTCCCAGACCTGGTAGCTTAAAACTCACGCCGGGCACATATGCATGTGCACCCAAAAATCCTGAGCGGAGAACAGAGGAGAAAGGATTGTGGTGTGGCCATCCCTTGAGGGGGTGATTTCTCACTTTCTCTCTCTCTGTTTCTCTCTATTTCTCCAGCAAGCGCATTCACCCTATAGCAAAAATCTCTATTAAAAACAAATACAAATGTCTAAAATTTGCCCAAGTGCGTGTACACTCTCCAGGTAGACAGAGAGAGAGAGTATCCCCTAACTCCCACCCCAGAAATGGTTATGCCAGAATTCTCTTCTGCTCCATTTCTCCCTCCTTTCAGGAGTTGGAGCATGTGTGCACATATACACAGCATTGTATTTCAAGTCACCAGGTTCAGGATTTGAACCGTGTGGTCAGCTATGTGGGATTCACCCCTCTTAACTACTATGCCAAAGGCTAGCCCAAAAGTCAATTTTTGAATTTCATTAGTAGGCATATCTAATCATGATGAGCATATTGACTGGACTGATATTTCATAAGAGAGTTCTTCAAAAAGTACATGAAAAAAGTATATTATTAAAAAAATATGTGTAGATTTCAAAGTGTTTGTGCACCAGGATAAATGTGTACTTTAATTCCACTTTTTATGAACTTTTTTGAAAAATGTGTGTGTGTGTAAATTTATTACTCAATTATTTAACTATTTTAATGTTTCGTAAGAAAAAATTTATACATTTGATCCTAAATCTTAACTGTTTTTTTCTTTTTTAATAAAAATTCTTTTATCTCAGCATTTAAAAAACCAGGGGTGAATTTTTAATTAGGAAAACATACAAACTACAACTTAGACTAATATAGGTATTATGGAATAAATAAAATATACTCCCTTTTTGTTAATAATTGTAAGTTTTATAATGGAGACAGATGGTGAAACTTATCTGGTGGTTATACTTTTAAGTTCCCAGATTAAAAGTAGTTATAAAATACTTTGAAAGTGCCGATGTGTTTGGAACCCATTTGCCAAGTCCATTTCCATCATAACAAGATCCCAGAAGTACATGAAAGCAAAAAAAGAGACCCTTGTAGGGAGGTCACCTGATCCTGCCCTAGTGAAGCTGCTTATTGCTCCCCTCAGCACTTTCAGCAGAGCTTTGTTCAGTTTCATTTGAAATTGCACACATTTCACTTTTTCCATTATTTTTAGCTCGAATACCTTTTTCCTAATGGCATAATGAATAGTCCGCCAACATATTCATCTTCCTATAAAGAAGAAAGTAGTCTTTAGGTACACAGGACTAAGAGCAGAATGGTTTCCCAGTTTCCAGGGGACAATGAATGTGTAGCTGAAGTTGCACAATGTAGAAGTCAACTACCTGAGACAAGCATTATTTCAAGAGAATTAAGAAGAGAAAGTAAAGATTATAGAAAATGAAAGTGTATTGTTTAAACTATTTAAGATAATGTACAAGATACTTTGGAATTACAGCCACCCCACATCTTTCTTTTCAGTTGGAGAAGACTAGTTTTCCTGGATATGATAATGGACTAATATTTGTCACTTATTTTTTTAGTAATAATTTTTTATTTAACTTTATTTATTTATTTATTTTAATTTGACCAGAGAGGGTCAGAGTGAGAGAGTGATAGAGAGACAGAAAGAGAGAGAGAGAGAGAGAGAGAGAGAGAGAGAGAGAGAGAAAGCAACCTGCCAGGGCCAGAACTGGGATTCTCTATTCTAAATTATATTCAATTTTTTCAGCTTTAATTTTATCATTTATGATATCACAGACAAATCAAAGCCTAGAATACGCTATAGAAAAATATAAAAGCCAATTTAGTATCTTCTATTATTTCTCCATAAAGGCCATCTATGGCCAAGTCATCTTTTGAGATTACTGTTTTTCATGTCATTGACTAGTTACTTATACTCCTTCCCATGAAGAGCCCCTTGATTCCATGGATGCCTTCTGATTTCATACTACCATTCAGATGAGGTAGTAGATCCCAGCTAATCACAGTGCTATGGTGGACACAGAAAGAGCAGACCTTTTAAAGCATTATTTCTGCTATGCATCAACTCTCTATGTCATGCTACTCAACATTCAGATTGTTGGGCAGGTGGATTCAGGAGATCTCAGATGGTCATTCTTTTAAATATTTTGGACTGGACCAGCAGTTAGCATAAGAAGAGAATGGAGGAGAAGGGATTGCAGCATGGCATCTCCCCCAGAAGGTGATTTTTTGCTTTCTGTCTCTCTGTCTCTGTCTCTCTACCAAGTGCACGCACCCCATAGCAAAATCCTATCCGCCCCCTAAAAACATATTCTGGATGGAAGAGGGTGAGTTGCCTCAACTGATGGTCTGATCAATACACCGAGTAGAAGAGAGCTATTTCTCAAAAGAAATTTTAAGCTCTATTAGCAAAAGATGAAGAAAAAAAAAAAAAAGCTGTAATCAGATGTCCAGTACATGAAGTTACAGTGGGAAAACACTCACTTCCATGATTATAGTCACATGTATAACACATTTTGTGTCAGGTTCTGCTCTAAGACTTACTGATATTAACTCATTTAATTGTCACAACTTTTATGATCAGTACTTTGCAAATAAATATATTTATGTAAGAAGAAATTAAAGACTGATCCAAAGTTACACAGCTTCATAGCAGCAGGGGGAAAAAAAAAAGCCTAGGATACTTGGATTCAGAGTCTATACTCTGCATCTCTGCTCCATACACTGCTTTCAAAATACACGCTGCCTGTGAAACACAGCAGCCAGGCCCAAGCTAGGAAAAGCTGTGTAGGGGAGAAGGAAAAATGTAAAGCCATTAAACTATTTCATTATGCCACTTTACTGCATTTATTGAAAGAGGTTTTGAACTTTTATTTTATGAATCAGAATCCAATTCATGACCTCAATTTCATGAAAGCTGAAAGATTAAAAAAAAAAAAACCCTCACTTTCACACATGAAAGTTAAGTTTTTAACGATTCAGAGCATGTAATTGAGGTTTGAAGACAGTTTTTTTTTTTTCAAAAGTCCACTATCTTCTCTTTCAAAATCAGAGACTTCAGTGCCTAAATATTATCAAAAGACTCCCTTTGCTATTTATTCAAAGATTAGAATTTCTTTCTTGAAGCAAGTGAGATCAGTAACACCATGTTCTTTCAGGTCCCTCATCACAATATTGAATAGAATCACATAATTGGAAGCTTAGTCAAGCGTAACAGGCATTAACAGGTGATGGCACAAGCGGACACTACCCTTATCTTCTTGCTTGCAAACCCAGTCCATCTCACTTGGAAAGCATTTCTATTCTCAGAAGGGACTAAGAAAAAGAAGATCCTGAAAAGAGCATTCACAAAGGAAGGGTATCAATACCTTTTAGAGACTATGACGATAAACAGGAATCAATTCAACCAGAGCCTATACTATGAGAAAAAGCAGATGTCAAATAATAAGCTTTCATTGGATCAGCCTCCAAAATAGTCGAATAGTCAAATACATGAGAGCAGAGCTTATAAAAAATGATACTTTGAAATTAACCATTGAACATGTCAATAATCTATTAGCTTATTTGGTAGCAATGAAAGGTTATTATATTAAAAGACCTGTGTTTTGAATATTCTACACCCATATTTGGACTTTAAATAAAGCATCACCTTTTTACAGAAAAGCCCTGATACACTGATGCCAAAGTTTAGTATTAGTTCAAATGACATTGCTATCTTCTCAAAGACTTTGTCGTCATGGCCTTCTGCAACCATTACGGTTTTCTGTTACCTAGTCATACTGATGGCAGAAAGTATGGTGGTGTCTTAGCAGATCCATATAAAGGATTAGGAAGCCATTTGTGGTTAGACACCTTTTCAAAGTTATTGCTACATGAAGTAAAGCTGCTTATCTGCATGCACAAGGAGGGCAGAATCAGCAAATATCAATACAATAGAAGACCTGGCAGGGACTCACAACAGAGAGGCAATAAACTTAATTAAAGGATAACTTTATAGTAAACTTGTTTGGTTCAATGAAATAAAGACAGATTCCAAGGCATTTAGGCTTTTTCTTCTCTCTCTATTTACCTTATATGATTAACTTTTCTAAGATGGAATCAAGAGCAGACCTTGTTTATAAGGGAGACAGGAGATTATGTGTGCAGGTAAAATAGTCCTCTAATTTGACAAATGACACAGACATCGCCCAGCTGAATGTATTCCTAGTTAGAAGCAAATTTTGCCATTATATCCCTCACATGCCAAGTTTTCTGTAGCTATTCAGAACTAGTCCCCAGAAATTTGGGAAAGGTGGCATTGACAGGGCTCAATTTTGAAAATGCAGGAGAAAGAAGAAACAGAGGCGTTCCTCAAAGTTACTGATTTCCACGGTGACTGCTGTTTGATATTTCTACCTTCAGGATGTAGAACATAGTCCCCTTCCTCTTGAGTGTGGGCTGTATTTAAGAATTAGTTTCTCACAAAAAAAGTGGTAAAAAAAATAACTAGTGCCTTCACAGAGAGATATCTGGCAGGTAGCCCCTTGGTCAAGTGATGAAGATTAACATCTCCAGTATTAAGCCATGTTGAAACTACATATTCCCTCATGGGATATGCCAATGAGGACACTTCTTTTCCCACACCTATAACCTCAGTCTAGTGATGAGAAAACACCACACAAACCAAAGCTGAAAACCACAACAAAATACATGACCACTAATTCTCCATAGTGTTAAGATCACAAAAGACAAAGAGTAACTGTCACAGCATGAAGAGGACTGGGAACCAGCAGTTAGCGTAATGGCTATGTCACTGGACTCCCACGTAGTCGACCGTGGTTCATGTCCCAGACCCAGTGGCTTAAAACTCACGCTGGGCGCATGTGCGTGCGTGCCCAAGATCCCGAGAGGAGAATGGAGGAGAAGGGATTGCGGCGTGACCATCCCCCCATTGGGGGTGATTTCTCGCTTTCTGTCTCTATGTCTCTCTCTCTCTGTCTGGCGAGCGTACTCGCCCTATAGTGAAAACCTCTCCAAAAAAAAAAAAGAATGAAGAGGACTAAGATGACAGAAGGCTTGATATATTTGGTATCTTCATTTGGATATCGGAATAAAGAAAAGCATCAGTGTAAAAATAGGGAAGATCTGAATACTTTGTAGCTTACGTTACAGCATTATATCAAAGATAATACCTTTGTTTTGATAAATATATCATAGATAGGTAAGGATCTTTAAATAATTATTTATTAATCTCTTCCATGAGTGTATGCACATGAGGAAAATAGAGAGTGAGAGGGAGAAGGAACAAGGGAGAGGAAGAGAGAACAGACAGCACCTGCAACAGGGATCCTAAGTGGCAACCCACCCATAGCCTTCAGCCATCAGCCCAGATCCTAGGCATGC
The DNA here is from genome assembly GCF_000334495.1 of Tupaia belangeri chinensis. NCBI lineage: Eukaryota > Metazoa > Chordata > Mammalia > Scandentia > Tupaiidae > Tupaia > Tupaia belangeri. The sequence continues at coordinate 1,080,509 of NW_006159798.1, forward strand.
AAGCACATGGCTGGCTCAGGGAGGTCTCCGGCTACAGATTCCGAACCCTTCTATGTGGATCAGCCTCAGAGAGCTCAGCACCACCATTGTGCTCCCCTCCAGTCCATGGCTAGATGCCAACAAAAATGGAAACTGGTAAGGGATGTAAGAAAATTCCATATTATCTTTGCAGTTGTTCCATACATACTAAACTATTTCAAAATAAAAATTTAAAAGCCTTTAATACAAGAAGGTAAGGGGGTGACCAAGAACCAAAAAACGAGTCATATTAAAGGAGTAGAGGATCCATCCTAAAATAGCATGTAATGGGCACAATTGGACTAATGTGGGCAATAAAATAAGTAATGTGTCACTAGGTCACAAGTCAGACCTAAATTAAATATCCACAAAACAATAGAGTAGAAATAAGTGACTAAATATGAAAATAAGAGCAAAAGGACAAATTTCCTGGGCAGACTTCTCAAAGACTTGTATAGATACTCTCCTTCACAGTAGGCAAAGTTTAACTCCCCTGTACCTCCAATGAGAATTGTACTTAATGATTTTCTCCCAATAAGACAGAGTATGGAAAGGGGAAGTTCATTTTATAATTGAGTACAGGTAGATACTGCCTCAGCCAGGTGACTAGGATCAGCATTATTTGTGATGAATCATATTAACAAGTGTACAAGTCTCCCTTAGCTATGGTTTTGTTTGTCATAGTTTTAGTTACCAAGGATGACCTAGGTCAGAAAATGAAGAACACAGAAAATAATCTGAGAGAGGGAGAGATCATGCTCATATAAATTCTATTATAGTAGATTGTGGTAATTGTTCTATTTTGTTCTACACCCAGCAGAAGGTGTAGCAGTTGTTGCTGGACTCCAACATAGTCGATCCCAGTTCAAGTTCTGGACCCATTGGCTTGAAATTCATGGTGTGTGTGTGTGTGTGTGTGTGTGTGTGTGTGTGCGCACGCGCACGCGCGTATGCATGCCCAAGATCCCAAGAGGAGAATGGTGGAGAAGGGACTGCAACAAGGCCATCCCTTTCCAGCGGGCGATTTTCTCACTTTCCCTATCACTGTCTCTGTCTGTATCTCTCTGGCAAGTGCACATACCCTAAGGCAAAAACCTCTAAAATATAAATAAAAGTTCTATTTAATATTAGTTACTTTTGTAAGTTTATTACTGTGCCTAAATTGTAAGTTAAACTTTATTATAGGTATGCACGTATAGTGAAAAACATAGTCTAGATAGGGTTTGGTACTAGTCACAGGTTTTTATTTATTTATTTATTCATTCATTCATTCGTTCATTTAAGTTTTTGCAATAGAGTGAGTATGCTCATCAGAGAGACAGTGAGAAAGAAAGTGAAAAATCATCCCTCATTGAGGATGGCCATGTCACAATCCCTTTTACTCCACTCTCCTGAGATTTGGGCATGCATGCATATGTGCCCCACATGATTTTCAAGCCACCAGGTCTAGGACTCAAACTGTGGTGGGCCATTTGGGAGTTCAGTGTCTTAACCATACCAACTGCTGGTCCCATATTCATACTTTTGATAAACCATGGAGGAAGTCTAGAAATATAACCCCTGCGGGTAAGGAGGGACCACTATACCCTTAATGTGATGTGACAAGAACAGCACTCTGGTCCAGCCCTGGTGGCATAGGAGGTAGAGTGCGACTCCTGAATGCTGGAGCCACATAAAAGACCAGGGTGTAGATCTCAGGTAGACTGAGCATGACCTGGCAGGCAATGCCAGCTAGCCAGGACACTGGGAGGATCATGGCATGTGACTCTTCTGAGTAGCCCATTCCTCCTTCTCTCTCCCCCTTTCTCCTTTTCTCTTCCTCTCACACACTTCATCTCCTTCTCCTTCCCTCCTCCTTTCGCTTTTTCTCTCTCATGAAAGAAACAAAAATTAAAATATTAAAAACTGGTACTTCTACCTCTTTGATCTTCCTCCCAAAAATCGACAGCCCCAGTCAACCATCAGGAAAAACATCAGACAAACCAAAACCAAGGGACATTCTACACAATGCTTTCAGGCTGGTACTCCTGAAAAATGCCAGAGTCATCAAAACAAAGGAATGTGTAAGAAAACATCTCAGCCAAGAGGATAAAAGAAAAAAAAAGAAGACATTAAAACTAAATACAGTATCCTGAACAAGAAACAAAACAGAAGTAACAGAAAAAAAGTCTAGGAAATAAATGGTGAAATTCTAGTAGATTTTGTCTCTTAGCTGTGATAAATAAGCCATAAGAGATAGGTAAGGTATTGGGCCAGCCCCATAGCAGAGGTTGAAGAAGTCATATTCCACATGGCTGGCTGAGGTTCAAATTCTGACCATGGCAACCTAAAAAAACACATCCAGTTCATGTGAGTGTGTGTCTGAAATCCTGACAGGATAGAGAAATAGAGAAGAGAGGATTGTGGCATGACCATGCCCCATTGAGGGGTGTTTCCTACCCCCTCTTTGGTGAGTACAAGCAACCTCTGGCAATTAAAAAAGATGTTAATTAGGAAAACAAGTGAGGGGTATATGGAAATTGTGAACTAAATTGTCACCCATGTATTAAATCTAAAACAATTAGAAAATTTTAATATTTAAAAAGTTTAACAGCAAAGGAACAGATAGATACCTTGAATACATAGTCTAATAATGTTGGACTCTCCTTAACAGCTTTATGTCAGAATCATGTTGCTTCCTGCCATGACTCCAAGGATGGAAATAACAGTAGGTCTCTCCTTTCACCCTACAATTTCTGTTTTGGAATTTCTTTCATTTCATTTTATTTGCATCGTGGTCCTTCTGATGTGTTCTAAATACCTATGTTTTTTTTAAGTTTATCTGGTATTTTCTCATTAAATCTCTTGTACCTTCACACTTTCTGAGAAACCACACTTAAAGTGTTCACAGGTAGAAACAGCTTTGCGCCACCTAGTATGGCATCACTAGAGAAAGATTTAAGTTGTTGTTTTTGATTTTGTTTTGTTTTGTCATAGGGCACATGTGCACAGTAGAGAGACAGAGACAGAAAGAGGCAATGTAAGAAATCACTCCTTCAGGGGGATGGCCATACTGCAATCCCTTCTCCTTTATTCTCCTCTCGGGATTCTGTGGGGCGCGTGCAGACACACACACATGTGCACACGCACACGCACACACAGAGTCATTTTCAATCTGCAGGGTACAGGACTCAAATCACAGTTGAACACGTGGGAATCTAGTACCTAACCACCATGCCACTTTCTGGCCCTTGAAAGATTTCAAGATATTATTTAAAAAATGTCCACCCCCTTCTGTATACCATCACTAAACAGTTCTCCACTCTTCTGCTATTAGAGAGATTTTTCACCTATTTCATAGTCCTTACTTCTCTTCTTTCCAACCATCAATACTTAGAACCCTTACCCAAAAGTCTGCCTTCTGACTTTCCTCATCATTTTTCCTCTATCTCTTAATTACTTTTCTTTACATCAACTGACAAGGTCTAGCTGTAGCCATACTTGAAGAGAAAGCCTTGTTCTAACTCTCAGGTACCTCCTTTTACACTCAAGGATAAAGTTACTAACTTCTGAATCTATAATACAAAATAACTCCAAAGTTGAAACAAAAGTTCCAAAAACTATATCACTCATGAAAGCAGTGATCACAGATAGATGACATTGTTGGACAGAATACAAAGGTTGGGATAAATGAAGCCTAAAACTTATTTCAAGATGAAAAATAATAAAGCAGACTTGCATGCAGTTAAAAACATAGAGATACTGGACTTATTTCCAGAGATATCTGAATAAAAATTGCTGATTAAAAAAAAAAAAGCTAAGAATGCTTCCCAAGTATGTCGTCTCTATGCTATTGAGTTTTCAAATGTAAATATCAAATGAACAAGCAAACAGAGAGAGGCAGCTCTGGCACATAATGTAAAGCCATGCTTTTTCAAAGGGAATTTTATACACTTTGAAGATACAAATGGCACAGAAATAATCAACTCATTTTTGGAAAAGCTGAGCCTGGGAGAAAAACAAATAAACAAAAGGAAAATAAAAGAAAAAGAGAAGAAATTGACATGTACAGTCCAGTCCAAAGAGGCAGTTTTTTAATCTATAATTTATTAAGTTCTTGCTAGGTTATCAGGCTGCTTGTATGCACATTATCACATCTAATTCTCACAGCATGTGAGACATGACATATTAAACACATTGTACAGGTGAAGAAAATGAAAATTAGATTAATAGCGGGCCCAAGGTCATTATTATCCATCAGGAGAATACAAAATGAGATGCAATTTCATACCACTAGAGTAATTAAAATAAAAAAGATGGACAATGCCAATTCCTGAAGATGTGGAACAACTAGACTTTTAAAGACGGGCAATTTCTCATAGATGAAAATATACATCAATTCCAAGACCTTAACTTTGCACTCCTAAATATTCATGTAAAGAAAACTATATCTTAACAAAACAAATTGTTTTACATAAACTTTGTTTATAGTAGCTAAGACCTAGAAAAATGTATACCAACAAAATAAATGTTAAGTAAATTGTGGTATATTCATGAAATGAAATATTGTACAGGAGCAAAACAGAAAGGTGACAAATTTTACAGCAAAGGTGAACCTCATAAAACATTATTTTTGATGAAAGATGATGTATACTATATAATTACATTGATATCAATTAGGAGAAACTGACTTAAAGTGACAGGAACCAGAACAGTTGTTTCCTCTTGTGTGGGGTTGCCTGTGGTATGACTGAAATGAAGTGTATGGTAATTGTCTAGAGTGATGCAAATGTTCTATATGTTAATTAGGTAGAGGATATATATACATATACACACACACAGTCAAAACTAATTGAATTGTGCCTTTCACTGATAGAAATTTTTTTGTCCACTAAAGATAGTATTAATGCATTTATATCAGCTAACACAACACCTAGCACATTATACTTAATAATGACTAGTTACTGCTATTTTCATCTTTCTGTATGGGGGTGGGGAGAGAAGATTTGTTAAAGATGTAAAAACAATTCCTCAAGTGAGCCAAGAATATAACCAGAAAGGTAAATCAATTCTCCCCACTTCAAATTTCTTTCATTTATTAAAGAACAGTTGGATCATCTTTCTACAGTGATTCTTCTGAGTCCATTAAAATGTTCTCTCTTTCATGGAAAAATAAAGGGTCTCTCTAAATTTGACATTTTTATGGCAAAAGTACACAGAAAATATTTTGAAAATAAATACTAATGTTTATATCTCCTTTCATTTGTTAGGCAATTCTTGGTTCCTGAGAAGCACGATTACTGTTGTGCTATCCTTACATTAAAGTATGATAAATCCCATTAAATCAGAGAATATTATCAGTCAAGGATATCAATATATAATCCATTTATAAGAAGCAATTTCTGAGCCCTATTACTCTCTGTATAACAAGTGTGCTACAAGTGCAGAAAATGTCCCATAAGCCCTATGCTTATTAGTATAATAAATAGAATAAAATCAGAGGGAGATGAAGGAAAAGAGGGGGAGAGGAGGGAGGGAGGGAAGGAGAGCAAGCTGGAGGGAGGGACAGAGAGAAGGAAATGGTTCCACATACCTGTGTAAAATGAGAGGTTCAAAAATCTCGTAAAGGAGCAAAAATATGTCCTGTCCAGAAAAAGTCCAGATGGAGTATTATAAATAATCCAAGCAATATAAAATGTTAAAGATAAATGTACAAATTAATTATCTTTGTATTTAAGGTTTAGATTCCCATAGATTCTAATGTCAGAGGAAAGTGTGATGATGAAATAATCAAGGAAACTTCTATTTTGAAGAATGCTATAGCTGAAAGACTCAAGCTAAGGTCTGGGATTAGTGATCCACTTTGAGTCTGTATGGAAAAAAAAAATCTAAGAATTCTTATACACTGAAAAATTCTTCTTGATCACCTAAAAGCTATAAAGAAATGGGTTTATACATGATGGGCACCACCTGCCCCGATAGTCCAGAGCACTGAAGTGTTTGTCAACAGTGTAGTTTTCTCATGAGTCCAGTTCCAAGGCTTGGTTCAACTGTAATGAAAAGATAGAAGGGAGATAGCTATTTCAGAACATCAACCAGCACCAGCACTTCACAGAGAAGCCACCAGCAAGTATCGAAGCAGATGGCTCTGACACTACAGCTCCTTTGGGTATTAAACATCACACACAGAGGGCTCACACCTGAGAATCTTGAATGAGCACCTTATGGTTGCTCCAGCAAAGTCTGTAAGTTTGAATTTGCCAGAGCTAATTAACCATGGTGACACAGCAATACCCCAGTTAACTCTCTATCCAGCACTCAGGTACTGGAGGCACGGGAAGTCATCAGAAGAGACGGACAGTAAATCAACCTTGTGAACACCCTACACTTATACCAGAACTGTGGCGAGGGGACCTTCAGGGCACTTATGAACATCTGCTCTGTAGGTACCTTTTATTACTCTAAATGTCACAGCCAAACAATCCCAAGGACATGTGGCAAACGATCATGAGAGAGAGTGTCAGGTTTCAAGCAGAAGCTTGAAGCTGGGTCTCAGAGATCTGCAAAATGTGAGAAAACACCGAGAGGTTGAGATAGAGGAGAAATTTACAGTACATGAGTCAGTCAGGAGCAGACCAAGCTCAACAGCCCAGGAGGCCCTGTGTTCAGCTTATGATGGAGAAGCCAGAAGGTGCCGGAACCCAATAGGCTCATGTGGAACAATTGTCTCTGAATCAGCCAGCCTCGATCCTCCAAACCCCTGCACTCTGCGAACAAGTCATTTTGAGGAAAAGGAAATTACTTTCACCAAATCAAATGATGGTGTCTCTATGTACAGGAGTGAGAACGGAGTCAAAGCTTCAGTACAGCCATGGGAAAGCTCTCACTTGTGCTCAGGCTACTCTCATGAATACTGAAAAATATAAAGAAAAGTCAGAAGCTTAACAAAGTCACACATGAGCTTTACAAGTACAGTGGGAATGTGAATTCCTAAATGATACTCTGTAAAGCTTCAGCTGAAATGTGAATTCAAATATAAGAGAGATAAACTAAAACTGGCAAAACTAATAAAACAAGGGGTAGAAAATAAACCACATCCCATGAATGTCAATAATAACATTAAACAGTAGTGTTTTTTTTTAACAATTTGCAAAATGTATTCCTTAACAGTATAAGGTAATTTTATGTTTAATTCATATTTTATTATGTTTCTATATAGCTTCATGATGCTATATATACTTAAATACAGAAATAATCAGTAATTCAGATTTTTAAGAAAAACTCAGTCCTCAACCTACTACTTTGGAGACTGTACATTATCATGATTATAAAAAAAAAATAGATAATATTTTCAAGTTCCTTTTCTGGCAATAAAATTAAGTACCTGTTTATAGCAGGTGAAAAGCCAGGAAAAAATTAAGTACCTGTTTATAGCAGGTGAAAAACCAAGTCGTCCATGGAAAAGTGGACTTAAAGAATGAGCTTATTTGGGTTCAAAAATTTTGAAATCCATGCATAGTTTTCTCATAAGAATCATTTACCATGAAGTTTTAAAGACCCATTTATGTTGTAAACTTTCTGTTTAGTAAATGTCTGAATCAAGGAAAGTCACTCAATGCTATAATCTGACCATAACAACTGTTAACATTTTGAACATTATTTTCAGACACTATCCTGCACTTTTTTTTTTAAGAGGGATTTTTTTGCTTTAGGGTGTGTGAACTCACTGGAAAGAGAGAGAGATAGAGAGACAGAAAGCAAGGATTTATCCCCCCAACCCCAGGGTGTATAGCCACACTGCAATCCCTTATCCTCCACTCTCCTCTCTGGATTTTGAGTACACAAGCACATGTTTCTGCATGAGTTTCAAACCACCAGGTTCAGGACTCAAACTACAATCAACTACGTGGGAGTCCAGCGATGTATGTAACCGTTATACCATCTGCTGGGCTCTATCCTGAACTTTTATGTACATGAAATGCTTGAGTGCAACTTTATACACAGAAAGCAATACTACACAGGTACTTTCGTCATCTTTTTTTTTTTTTCAATTAATTATACATCATGAATGTTTTTTCAGGACATAAATAAAATTCTGTAGTTTTTACTTTAATGACGGTATAACCATTTATGTTTTTCTGAATTTTCTTTAGTGAATCTCCTACTCAGAAAAATTTAGGCTGTTTCCAATTTTCTAGTGTTGTGACATATAGTAAGTGAAATGTCCTTGTGTATATGCCACCATCCACTTAATTATGCCCTTAATTAATCAGCTTTTATCTAGAGGGGAAATATTTTGCTTAAAAAATGCTGAACTATGAATCAGGAAACCTAAAGCATACAGCTAGCTCTGGTTTCTTTAACTTCTTTTTTTGCCTCAATGTGCATGCTAGAAAATAAGACAATGAGAAACACTTCAGACCATTTGCCTTAAACTTAAATAAAAGCATTCTGACAGAGTGATAAATTAAAATATTTGGTTATGTATTTTGCAGAGAATTGTAAACTTTTTTTTAGACATTGATTTACTCAACTATGTTTTGCTTAGTCTAGTATCAAATTCATTTGTATTATTGGGTAGATACACATTAATAGAAGGGCCCAGACAGATATGGAAAATTAACCTGGCATGAACAATGAATGTGGGCATTTGAGAGGTAATGGGATATTACACTAAATTATGCTTTCATTTGAAGATGTTCAAGGCAGATCTTACCTATCATTAGAGTCGAACTTCGAAACTTTTGAGCCAAACATAACTGTTTACTAAATGATGACAAAATAGATGACTTATATTTGCATAGTCTCAGTATACTTATGTAAGTCATGGGAGAAATCCTAATACATACACGGTAGCTAACTGTACTTGCACTAGATGTGTCATAAAGCTCTAAACACAAACTACAGCAAAACTTAGCTTTTGCCAGGCTATTAGTAAATATCTTTAAAAAATATAGTCAAGGGTTCAGCA
>NW_006159798.1:1089507-1090629 GCF_000334495.1 Tupaia belangeri chinensis
TGTAATAGTTACAGTGCTGGACTGCCACATGGCCAACCACACTTCAAGTCCCAGATCTGATGACTTGAAAATCATCCCAGGCATGTGTGTGTGCATGCCCAAAATTCCAGGACAAGGGATTGGAGTGTAACCATCCTTCTGAGGGTGATTTCTCACTTTCCTTCTGTCTCTCTCTGTTTCTCTATGGCTAATGAACACGTCTTATGACAAAAACTGTAACAAACAAATGAACAAAAAACATATACATATATCCACGTACATGTATATTCGAATATAATTTTCCTGTTTCCACCACAAACAACACAATAAGAGTATTAAACCACACATAGATCTGTTGTAAGTAGGCCAAGTTTGAAAACAATTTGGATAATAATTTATTTTCATAGCATCTTCATGAGGTACAGATGCAATTACTCTTACCTCCATTTTATAGATAAGAAAACTAAGAAACAGGCAAAAAAATGTTGTCCAAGATTGTACAGCAAGCCAGTGTCACAGCCGCTGTTAAATGACCTTTGTATTCTGTGTCCAGGGCACCAGCTGTGAACATCCAGCATCAAAGGAATTTTACCTGCAGTGCTATTTGCTCTGGTACAGGCACAGATCATTAGAGCACACTGCATCTTATAAAATTTCCAAGCTACTTATTTTATTTTTTAATGTCAATACAGATGCTTGGCCAAGGAATATAGGAATTGATCTTTGGTAATATATTTAAAAATTTTGTTTGTTTGAAGAGAGAGTTTTGCTATAGGGTGTGTGTGCTTACCAGAGACAAAGAGAGAAAGTGAGAAATTATTCCCCAGGGGTAGATGGCCACACTGCAATCCTTTCTCCTCCATTCTCCTCTTGGGATTTTGGGCATGTATGCACACACACAAGCACCCAGCATGTCTTTCAAGCTGCCAGGTCTGGGACTTGAAATTGCGTCGACCATGTGTGAACCTTAGTCACTATGCCATCTGTTGTACCTATATTAAAAGTTTTTAAAAACTCATACCATTTATTCCAATGCTTTTACAAATTGAAACTTATCTTGTATAAATATTAAAAATACAATTCATACTTATTAACATGGAATACTTAACATAGGGAAATTAAAAAAAAAAAAAAAAAACGGAC
>NW_006159798.1:1090783-1122708 GCF_000334495.1 Tupaia belangeri chinensis
TGGAGGGTGATTTCTCGCTTTCTATCTCTCTGTCTTTCTCTGTCTGTCTGGCGAGCGCACGCATCCTATAGCAAAAAGCCCTCCAAAAAAAAAAAAAAAAAAGGAAAAAAAAAACCTTACACCAGTAAGACACTGGCTAAATAAATTATAGCACATGGAAAGGGAGAAAATAATATACAATCTTTAATAATCTAGATTTAGAATAATACTTATTAACATAAAATTATGCATGAAGTATTAATCAAGATACCAGTTTACAAAAACTTTTTTTTGTAAAAACGCCAATTTCATAACATACAGCTCTAGATAAAGCACATAGGTATTGGCTAGAAAAAAATCAGAAGAAGTACCTACAGAACAAAAAATGACTGGTCATTTGCTTCACAAATATTTATGTAAAAGTACATGTATATGTTATATAATCGCATAAATTTCTTTTTACTTTCATATTTTTACAATAAATCATTGATTCTTATTATTCTCAGAAAAATTGGTAAGACTATATTTTAGATTCTGTTTTTATGAATGGAGATAATTATTGATATCCTAAATCTATTGTGAAACAAATTACAACAAAGTTAAGTGCTTCATGTCAGTATCTAAAATCAAAAATATTTTTTCTAGGTACCAGCAGTTAGCGTAATGGCTATGTTGCTGGACTCCCATGTAGTCAACCGTGGTTCAAGTCCCGGACCCGGTGCCTTAAACTCACGCCGGGCACATGTGCGTGCGTGCCCCAGATCCTGAGAGGAGAATGGAGGAGAAGGGATTGCGGTGTGGCCATCCCCCCTGGAGGAGTGATTTCTCACTTTCTATCTCTCTGTCTCTCTGTGTCTGGCGAGCGCACGTGCCCTATAGCAAAAACCTCTCTGAAATATATATATATGTATATTTTTTTCTAGCACAAAATTACACTGAAATAAGGTGCCCATCTTGCTCAATTTTCTAGCCATGAACTATAAAAGCTTATCTCTCACAGATCTGCTTTAATGTGGCCGTGGCATCACAGTCCATCATGAGCAAAAAAAGAGAACTGAAGCATAATTAATGTACCAAAGTCAGCAAGTGTTTCAATAGCCCCTCAACACTCTAAAAGATTTCTCATGCCTATGTTCAGTGCTGATTTTTTTTATGTGAAATTCAAACTTTCCCCCTTGGGGATCTCATCTTTATCTACTGTATTAAATAAGCCAGCTGTCCACCGCAGACAGTATCTCAGAATGAAGCACACCTGAATTCAGGTCAAGGCATATCTACTATGGTTTGCCACATTTCTTATGGCTTTTATCTTTATATCATTATCTGGGATGGGAGTCCCTTAGAGAGGTGTAGGGACATGTTTAGAGAGAGGCCCTGAGTATGTGGGGACTTGCTCTGAACAAACATCACCTGTCCCTTGCTGCAGGCAGAGCAAAGGGTGGAACTTTCTAGGGACCTTCTAACAGATACATCTGATGGAATTCAGAAAATATCCTGACCCCAATTAGCAAAGTCCAACCCCACTCTGTCTCTGTAGGATTCTTTATCCTTATCAACACCCCTTTTATGTTTGTAAGAAAGTATCCTCCTCTCACCTGCAGCTAGGATTTTCTCCACTACAGAAGTTTATTGGGATCTCTCCTTGATATGAATATCACCAAAGGATACACTTGGCCCAATATGTCTAAGCCCTTATAGATTTGCTACCTGCTTCTCATTGTCTGTAACATATCGACTTATCTATAGAAGGTCGTGAAATATGCATATGTAGTGTTGCTTTGCCCTATAAATAAAGGTGCCCAACTTATCTGGGGGCACAAGCTACTTGGGCTACTTAGGCTCAGGCTGCCTGTGTTTACTGCTATCCTGTCTCTTTGACTCTTCCTGTATCCTCTAGATTAACGCTAAATTTGAGGCAGATGCCAGCAAGAGGGATTGTAGGGACACACATAATTCAGTATCAATTGTTTCCTCAAATATAATTGGTTGGATTCCATTTGTCTTTGTGGCCCTAAGAATGCCTTTTTTTTTTTTTTTTTTTTTTTTTTTTTAGGTTTTTCCATATGGTGCGTGCATAAGCCAGATATCAAGACAGAGAGAGGGAGAGTGAGAAATCAACCCCCCCAGGGGTATGACCATGCTGTAATTTCTTTTCTTTCATGCAAACACACCTGTCACGACTCTCAAGCCATGAGACTCAAACTACTCTCCGCCAATTGTGGTCTTCCATGTGGGGGTCCAAAGTTTCAACCTACTAGGTCCCAAAATGCAATTATTATACAATATTATTATTTTATTTGCTTTCCCATAAATTCAATGAGATATATTACTATTTCTAAATATATTACTTCAATTTATTAATATTTTGTTATTTGTTCACTATGCAATTTGTCCTTCCTTCATTTAATAAATTTCATTACTGACCAAAATAGTCCATTACATAATTTTGGTTTGAGGAAGACTAGAGTTCTCAATTGCTCTCCCTGCTACCCACATCTCTGTACTTATTTTATCTCTCCTTCTATTGCATAAAACAGCAAAGAATAGAAACACTTTTTGCAATACAAATTCCTTGGCGGTTATCACACACATGGATACATCCCTAAATAGATCATTCCTCCTCACCATAAGGATCACAACTACTTCTCAGCTATTAGCAGAACTTTTGAGAGGAACTACAGCTTGATTGTCTTAAGAAATTTTGTGTTTTAGGGACCAGCAGTTAGTGTAATGGCTATGTCGCTAGACTTCCATGTAGTCGACCGCAGTTTGTGTCCCGGACCCGGTGGCTTAAACTCACGCTGGGCACGTGTGCGTGCGTGCTCAAGATCCCGAGAGGAGAATGGAGGAGAAGGGATTGCGGCGTGACCATCTGCTCTGGGGGGTGATTTCTCGCTTTCTGTCTCTGTCTCTCTCTGTCTGTTTGGTGAGCACACGCACCCTAAAGCAAAAACCTCTCCAAAAAAAAAAAAGAAATTTTGTGTTTTAGTAAAAACTGAAAATGACCAGTCTAATGAGAAATCTGGACACCTTTGATATGATAATTCATTAGAAACTCAGGCATTTTTAGGAAAAAGCCCCACAGGGACAAGATGATAATATCAATTGCTAAAGTTTGCAGGAAGATCATTTGAGTCAAAGTGAAATATTAAATCAGTTAAGGTATTCTGCCACACAGTAAACAGATCTGTTGCAAGAAGATGGAAAATCTGTGGCCCATCCAATATGAAAACAATTAATGACTCACTTTAAAAAGCAAATATCTTAAACTCAGAAATTTAAACAAAAAGCGTGGAAATGTATCATCTCATCTTTAAAAGCTTTGTCGATGACAGAAAAGCATCCTCCAAGAAGAGTGTCCTAGGGATTTTTATCTACATTGGATTGTTGAATTTCATGACCTCTGGAACCTACCCCAAATTCTAAAAATAGAAATATTCCAATGAAAATCCTTCTACCTCCATTCATAAAACCAATTTTTGGAGCCATAGAAAAAAGAATCTATAAAAGAATCTATGAAAGACCAATCTTTTTGTTCTTTTGCACACCTGAATATCAAAAATGACCCTTGCAGGAGGTAAGGCATCTTTTTTTTTTTGAGAGGTTTTTTTGTTTTTTGTTTTTTGGTTTTTTTTTTTTTGCTATAGAGCATGGGTACTTGCCAGACAGAGAGAGAGAGAGAGACAGAGAGACAGAAAGTGATAAATCACCCCCCAGGGGGGATGGCCATGCCAAAATCCCTTCTCCTCCATTCTCCTCTCGGGATCTTGGGCATGCACACACACGTGTCCGGCGTGAGTTTTAAGCCATCGAGTCCGGGACGCGAACCACAGTCGACTACATGGGAGTCCAGCGACATAGCCATTACACTAACTGCTGGTCCCAAGGTAAGGCATTTTTAACCAGCATCTGCATTAGGATCCTGTGTGCAGGAAACTGTGGCATCAGAACAATGCCCACAGGACCTCATTAAGAGTCCACAGATGCACTCTTTCACTGGAGAGTTGAATGACACAAAGAATCTCTCTGCCTTGCTAAACTTGAGTTTTCTCAGTATGGTTCTGACAATAGTAATACCTGCCTGAATCTCTTCCCAGGATTATAGCCAATAGTTTTAAAGTTTATAAAGTAGTATATACGTACAAAAGAATGCAATCACATGACTTTTCTGTAAACTATTAAAGGAATATTTAATTTGAGGTTATTGCTAAATTCATTTCCAAAGACTGTCCTCTCTCAAAAAAGCTACAGGATCAATGTACAGCCCACATAAATGACATGTAGTTTATAAATCACAACATCCTTGACTCATAGTCCACATTACCTGAAGTTAATATAGAACATATTTATTTTTACAAAAAACAATACTCAATGAAAAGCCCATTTTCATTAGCAATTATGACAGTTTGTTGGCTTGTACCCTGAAGTTTCCTTTATAACAACATCTGCAGAAATAATAAACCAATTATAAAGCCATCTGCAACAGAGTGGAGAAAAATTACCATCTAAAAAAATATATCTCCTGAATAATTGACACTGTGACAGATGACATATAAGAGCAATGAGATTAGCAAAACCATTCTCATTTTTAAAAAAGGAGAAGAAACTTTCATAAAAATAGGTGTGATTGCTGATTATCAGACACAGTGGAATCACATATTGATCCACACCTAAAGTAGACTGAGAACCCATTTCTATACACATTCGAGATACAAGCTGGGATCCTCAGCTGGTAACTTAGTTACTAACCTTGTGCAAAACCGTCAAGCCTACAGGACACCATCCTCTTCAATAAAAACATGAATTTTTAACCAACAACTCATATCACAGAATTTCTGAATTAATGGCTAAATTCAAGAATATGTTAGTCTTAATGCTTTAGCCAATTCATCCAATTTATTTGAGAAAATGATGAAAAATCAAAACCTACAACACACTATTTGTTACTGATAATTCCAGGGTATCCTCTAGCCATCTTCCCTATTTTGTATTAAGAGGATAATAACAGAATATGGTGAATAAAAATAAAACAAGCCCATTTTGAATCACATATTTAAAAATTAGTATGTGATCTTCATTTTACAGGCTATTGACATTTCCCAAAATCAGTTATTCATCTGAAAATTTAGAATTATTGCAGCAAAATATTCATAGGTTCATATAAAAATTAAAACAATTCACATTACCATTTTGCCTATTTTAATACCATATACAATGACAAATTTAGAGAGCAATAGCCAGGAGAACCATATTGGCCATTCCAAGTCATATACTCAACCCTGAGGTTCAAAATATGGGATCTTGTGACTGACAGTCCAACCAGAGAAGGGTAGAAGAGGGGTAATACAAAAAAATCTAATGTCAATTATAGGTAGATGCTATTTTGTAGATGAGAAATATAAAGCTCAGAGTTTAAGTAATTCATTGAAAATTATCTATGGAGTATGGGAGAATGTACTTCATTGTAGATTTGATTGCACTGTATATCCAAACTAAGTAACTAAGTCGCACTGCCTTCCTTTCTCCTGCTTTGGCAGTGCTTGCTACCTATGGGGATGGTGATGACAGTGATGTTGATTAAGACAAAACTACTGATAGATCATCAATATAAGACAATCTATGATCCAGAATCTTCCCATCAATTTCGAGAGTTTCCAGAATAGGCGATCCCTTGACTGAATAAAATAACTTATGAAGAATTTCTTGGAGAAAGGCCATTTGATATAAATTTTAGAAAAAGATAAAGGATTGCTCAGGAAAAAATGAAATGTAGTGCTATTTTTTTTTCTAGCTCTAGCTAATGCTTTATTTCTTATAACGATGTCATGAAAGTTAAAAATAAAGAAAACTCTTTACCTGAGTCCAGACTCAGCTACTGCTGGTTTATTTGTGACTTTGGACAAGATATTTAATCTATCAGCTGTAGTTTACTCATTTACCCAATATGGACACTATATCTGTCACCGCATTTCATCAAATACCAAAGCACACTGAATAAAAGTAAAATAGTTATTCAGATAAATGAATTAGCATTATTTTTTATATTATACGCTTTCTACTGTTCACAAAATTGCAGAGTTTTTTTTTTTTTCTCCTATCAGCATTCCTTTTAAAATCCAAGAGAAATCAAGTCCCTATCCTAAGAGCAGGGTTTTTTTTTTTTTTTTTTTCTCCAGGAAATATTTTTTTGTTGTAGGGCATGTGTACTTGCTAGAGAGACAGAGAGACAGAAAGTGAGAAATCATCCTCTGGGGGGATAATCACACAAAATCTCTTCTCTTCCATTCTCCTCTCAGGATTTTGGGCTTGCATGCGCCTGTGCCCAGAGTGAGTTTTAAGACTCTGTGTCCAGGGCTCGAACTGTGGTCAACCATGTGAGAGTCCCATAACGTAACTGTTACATCATCTGTTGGTCCAAGAGCTGTTTTTAAACAAGAGGCAAATTTTATACCAACTAATTTATCCCTTAATTAATACTTTATCATAAACTATTCTTTTAATTTGATGAAGCTATTTTTGCTAACTATTCCTCTGTGACAGAATTCTTAAGAATTAAATTCTGTGTTCCTAATGGTTTTGTTTTACTGTTTACCTTGCATCCAAGTAAACTGTTTATTTCTTCATATTGTGTACTCTTCAGTAAACAGAGATATTTTATTTTCTTCACATTTGTCTTTAATTTCTCCTGAATCTTTTCTTTTAAAATCTAAGCAGCTCTTTCATTTCTCCTTATGATAAATATGTTTGCTCCCCAAATTCCTCAACCTTCTTGAAGGAGCCTCTTTGCATATAATTCCAGGTAAGAATGAGGCCTTGGTTTATGCAAAGTCTTTACCTGAAGCCTTAAGGAAAAGAGTAAAATGCTACCTTTTGTGAATAATTGGTTTACAAAACAAACCCAGAAGATAATAGAAAAAGCAATAAAGTTTGTATTTCATCTTATCATTTTGACAGTTGCTGGAGATCAAGACCAATTTTACATGTTAATATTAGTAAGTAAAGGTGAGAATGGTGTGGATGGGCCTGAAACTCACAATACCCCAAGACCGGCAGTTCCCAACATTTCCCAGGCCTCTGAGAATTCACTGCCTCTGTCTCCCCTCCTCCAGAGTGATAAAAAGCACTCTGAGACCTTGTGAAGTTTGACACCCTGCTTTTCTAACCCTTTCTTCCTGAGAACAAACTCTGGGCTACATCTTCCAGATGAGCTGTTTTTGCCTGATGGACTTCTCCCTGATAGGATACCCTAAGTCCCCTGAGAGCCACCCCTCCCCAAACTTCCCAATAAAAGACTGTTTGACCCCAACTGGGGCTGGAGATTCTAGTGTTAAGTCCTCTGTGCCTGCTGATGTATTAAAGAGTTACTCCTGTCTCTCCAGAGTGCTGCCTTTTTTGTTCCTTGGCCGTCTAGTTTTCCACAACAAGAAGACAAAAATTAGTCAAAGAGATACAAGTTCACTGAAGCTCAAAGATAATTGAATTGTGACTGAATAGGCAAATTCTTTGTACAATTTGGGGTTATAATTTTTTAGATAATTCTAAATATATTTTCTTAGTTTATCCCATGATAGAATAAATAAATAACCCATTACAAGCATTATTTCAGGGAGTCTAAAGTTACTGAGATAAGCAGCTCCCTTCTGGCCTCAGGATAGCACTCATCCTGTACAGTATCCCTGGATTTTGGAAATAAAAGAAGGGGCCAGCAAATGGAATAGTGGTTATGTCACTGGACTCCCACATGGGCATCTATGGTTTGAGTCTCAAACCAGGTGGCTTAAAAATCACACTAGACACGTATACCTAAAACCCTGGGAGGAGAATGGAGAAGAAAGTATTGCAGCATGGCCATCTCCCCAGGGGGTGAGTTCTTACTTTCCCTCTCACTGTCTCTATCTCTCTTTCTCTAGTAAGCACACACACCCTATGGCAACAAATCTCTAAAAAAAGACATTGGTAGGACACAGATATGGTTTATTATCTGTTGATGAGGATATGGATAGTATTCTTAATTGGGCTGGACTGAGGTGCATATCATGCTGCCTAAAGTCTCTATACAATCTAAATGATGTATACTAATTAAGTGTATAAATAATAAAATGTAAATAAAGTAAAAAAAAATTAAAAGAAGTCTCTGTTCTTTAGATGTAGTTTCTCCCTGTTTGAAGTACGGGAAGGAACAGAGATTTTGATAAAAGAAGATGGGAAAACCTTAGAGGATAAATAGAATGAAGGACTAAAGAGAATCAACTAAGCATAGAGCTTTAGAAATGGTGCTAAACATCGTAATATAAGCATAAAAATAAAATAAAATAATAAAGTTCATTGTATCTAGGGAATGAGATAAAGGCTGGGGTTCATTGGGCTAAAGACTCTTTTTATTTATTTTCTTTTTTAGGTTTTTGTAATAGGGTACATGGCAAAAAGAGAGAGAGAGAGAGAGGGAAAATGAGAAATCACCCTCCAGGGAAGATGGTCACATCATAATCCCTTCTCCTCTATTCTCGTTTCAGGATTTGGGGCACGCATACACACCTGCCTGGCATGGTTTTTCAAACTACTGGGTCCAGCGGCCACAGCACTTTAACCACCATGCCACCTTCTGGTCCCAAGGACTGCTCATTTTGTCATAGAGCTTTTGGTGCTACGAATTTGTTTTTTTAATGTACATATATTATTTAGTTGTTATGATAACAATAGCAATATCAACATCAAAAATAATATTTCTATAGATTGAAAGGATTAAAATAAGGCTAAAGATCACACACGTTTACTAAATAATGAAATTATCTTTCAAAATAATTAGCCTATTGAAGCATTGAAATGACTCTGAGTTACTGTATTATAGATCAGATTTATTATCCTATTGTTTGAACTTGAGATTCAAAAATTTAAAGATCTTTTCAAAGTTTACCTACAAACTTGGGAATAGTGTAACTGGAAGGCAATCTATCTCCACAGCCAGACTCTAGCATGCCCTCCTGACCACCAGATTGAAAGACATATTCCCAAGGAACACTCATAAGAGCAAAAGAAATTGTGGATAAAGGGAAGAAGCGAGAATTCTACACTAGTCAGATAAACATCTCCCTGAGAGGTGCCAAATGAAAGTATCAACTGATCAAAAACCAAACTTCAAATAATAAATATGTAAACAATTAATCTATACAGATTATGAGAAACTGCACATCACTGGGAAAGTGTCCTGGTATTTTAAGGATGACAAGTGTATTGTCCTGTAAATCATCCCTGACCAAGCCTGTGAATTAACAGTGAAACGTGGAAACACAGGAATGACTAAACCATAATCTGACACAGTGAGGTAATGTATTAGGTTGTCAAGAAAGTCATGAGGTATTTTTCTATGCAAAAGTGCATCATGACTTCCCCAACAACCCAGTATTTGATTCTAGAATTAGAGATCAGAAAAGAAAAAGAATGCACATCTTCTATAAAGTTAAGTCAGTGTAAATACAAAAGAAGGGCTGACTTCTACAAAACTCCCATAGATAAATGACAATGATGGGATTAGACTCTTAGTGACTTACATATGAGCAATTCCATGACTCATGTAGCTCTTCTGCAGAAAAAGAGTAGATCACTTGCATCTTTTCTGATTGTTCTGCTTACTAGAGTATTTGGAGATATGTCCAGTGACTGGAGAATATCACAGCTAGACTTAACCCAGAGGATTTAGGTGACGTGATATTCTAGCAGATGAAAGCAAGAATGGCATGAATGAAAACTCTTAACATACAAACACAGAGCTTACTGAAGAACAAAAGAAGCAGGCTGGGTTGGATCATAAGTAGATGCTGAAGGGTATAGAATTGCAGAGGTGATGTGAGCAAGGGCCAGGTCCAGAAGAACATTACACGTCATGTTAATAGATCTTACCCTCAGATGGCCCCATGGTTTGCTACCTCACTTCATTCATGTCTCTGTGCAAGAAGTCATACTCACAAGAGAGGCCTTTCCTATTCACTATCCAAAGTAGCATGACTACTCTCCCACTCTATTCTATACTCCTGTTTCTTCTTGTTATTCTCTCCACAGATCTTCATGCACGTCTTTCTTAAAAAAAAAAAAAAAAAAAAAAAAAAAGTGTGTATTTATTCATCCAGTATGTGTGAGAGACTGCATCTCCTAAAGAATTTCAATGCTACAATTCACCTCAAATCTTCATATGCATTTAGTTCTTTGTTGAATCACCATTTGTCTTCTCCAGTAGAATGTACACTCAAAAAAAAAGAAGACTGTTTCTGTTTTGTCCATTGATATAGTTTTAGCACCTAGAATAATGGCTTATAGTAACCATTTCATAAATACCTGGGACATAAATGAAAGAATGGATAAATTAATGGCTTTTGCTTTTCTAGCTGGGCAAATTGAGCAATTCAGTCAACATTTCCACATTTAAGTATACATATCCCAGTGATTATTGTGGAATAAAAAGAATAAATTTCTAAGGATAGGGCTTGATACATGATAATTGTTCCATAAATAAGATTTTAAAATCAGAAAGACAGGAAGAGCAAAAAAGCAAGCATGTGCAAGAGGCGCAAATAATCTATCTGACTTTGCACCCATTCTATTTTCCAAAGACAGCACCTTTGTTGCTTTAAATCTCTGTTTAAACATCACAAAATGATTCTTTTGTATCTTCAGATCTACTTATAGAAAAAGGAAAGAAGGAAAGAAAGACAAAGAAGAAAAAAGAAGTGGGGTATGGAGGGAGGAAGGCAGAGAAGAGAGCAAAAGAAGAGAGAGAATAGGAGGAAGATGGGGGAAGTGAAGAGGGAGGGAGAAAGGGAAACAAGGAGAAAGGAAGTAGGAATGAGGGAGGAAAGGAGGAAGGAAGCTAATTTGGTGATGACGTCTACCAGAATTTAGCCTGTTATTTAAAAAACCAGGTGTGATAGGCCAGTCACAAATTTTGCATTCCCCCAGAGGTACATTAGAGTCTACACAGGAACGGTGTGAGTGTTTGTGTGTATACGAGTATGTATACGATTGTGTATGTATGAGAGCACAACAGAAATGGAATTAATTTACAAGTTTATTTTGATGCAATTTTTTAATGCCATGCATATTTTTTTTTTCATAATACGTGTTGTCCATGAAGTTTCTGAAGACCTTTTATATAGGAGAGCATGCCTGTGTCTGTTAACGCATAACTACACTAGCACAGAGAGAGTAAATCTGAAAATAAACCTTTTCTTTTGGATTTTCTACAGTCTCTATTCAACACTGGAACCATCAGGAAATGAGGAATTATCAATACCTCATTTTGCTTTTACAAAAGGATTTCACTCCTCGCTCTGAGGAGTTTGGGTTGAATTTATAGACACTTAGGTTGAATGATTTTTATCCAGTGCAAAAACAAAAATCAGTAATGCAGCACTGTCAATGAGGCACAAATAGTGAAAAAAATAAACACATCTCACTTTTAGGTGTTAAAATACCTATAAAAGTGTGAATAATTATTATGGTTGCTTCGAAACTGGCTATCTGCTTAGAAATAGTAAAAATATCATATTATCCATATAACCCATCTGTAGAAATGTTATTTATCACCTACTTTGCAGATTTAATGACATTCTGTAAGCTGCTGAGCAGCCTGATGCTAATAGATCTGAGAGTTAGAGGTTGGAGGCTTCTAGAACACCCTTGGCTTTGCTATTTATCTAACTTGTTTATCTGAAAAGGTCTATTTCCAAAAAAAAAAAAAAGAGATTTAAAAAGGCTTAAAACACACTTGCTTTTCATCAAGACTATGTTTTAAACTATCCCACATCTTCTAGGGAAGCTAGACCCTACCCTGTTGGTTCAATCCATGTGCACCTGAGAGCATGAGGGTAGTGAGGGAGGAAAAGCCATGGTGATTGTCAACTGCTATTTCAAAAGTAAGAAATCGTAACAGGTAGTAGTTGACTCATCGCGCATTTGTATCTGCTTCAAAATTACCACAGTGATGGGCACATACCAGATTAATGTGTCTCTCAGATCTGTGGCCCTTAGGATTATTCTGAAAGTATATTTTTATATACACATATAAAATATATATTTTTCAACTCTTAAAAAGTGATATTCTAATATTTAAGAACATAACCAATACCTCCCTAATTTTGTTGAATAAAAGTTAAAATCTTGTTTTATGTCTTTCTAAATCTCATTATCTAGATTTTAATAAAAAAGAACTTTTATAGTTTGTAAGTAATTATGGTGCATGTAAGTAAAATCTGTTATCAGGTTAGGGACAATTATTCTGGGGTGAGGGGTTAAATAAAAGTAATTTAACGTATTCCTAGACAATGTTTAAATATCAATGTTTATACATTTTTTTAAAAAATAAATGTTCTCAGGCCAAGATCTGAAAGTATTTATCCATGGGTCCTTGAGTGAGAAGAAACAGGAATCTCAGTATTAAAGCATCTAAGGGGCTGGCCCTATATTTTGAGATGTACTGAAATGATTAGGACTCTGACTGGTTAATGTTTTTCACATGACTTGTTGACTGAGAGTTGTTCCTTTCTATCATGGACTCTCTTCGTCAACCTATGTCTTCCCCAAATTTTCTTCATCTATTGTGTGAAGCTAAACTGATCCCACTTATAAAGCTTGTGTTACAAGAAAAGCAACAAATATACCTAGCCATTTCTGATCCTCAGTTTCAGTGATGGAAGAAAGGAGACATGGCAGGGATAAAGGAAAAAAGTAATCAAACTTAATCACTATAGGCTCTCTGTAAACAGCTCTTCTTTTTACCAGAGGAAAACCGATGGTCAGAGAGTTCAGTTGGTTGAGTTAAGGTCAAACCAAAGGGATATAAAAAGAACACAATGAGGAGAGAAAAGTATTGCAAATTGGAAGTTTGAGAAGTCTCAGTTTGAGGGGGCTTGTGATGGCTATTAATGAATTATTCTTCTCTGAAGGGTCAGCATTGGCCAGTAACTGGCTATGCTAAAATAACATTTGAAAAAAGAAAAAGAAAAGAAAGTCTTGTCCTGTGTCCTAGTGTTTAAAAAACTGGATTCCTCAAGGCCAACTATCCTAGCCAAGACAGCTTGAAAAATAGGCCACATATGTGTACATGCTCATAAATCGCAATAGCATGGAAAAATGGGAAAGAAATTACAGAAAAATCGTGTCTTACTGAGGGGTGCTTTTTCCTTCCCCCATTCTGTCTATGTCTGACAAAGTAAAACAAACAAAAAAAGAAAAGAGTTTTTGTTACTGAATCACAAATGAAAGCAACTAAAAAGTGAATTTAAAAACAGAAGATCCAGAACTCCTACCTGCCTATAATAGGACCATGAGTTTGAAAGGACCTTGCCAAAGGTATTTGCATGCACGGATGTGTGTGTATGTGCATATTCTTTTGTGTATGCTTACATGCATGTTTCACAAACCTTCGGGGAAAGAAATGATCATCTTTTTCTAGCAGAGAACAGCTGAGGTGGTCTGATCAAAGGTTGGCACCAGACATACAGCCTCAATAATTAAAATTTCTATTTATAACTTCTCTTCTAAGAGAAGACAGGCTGATTATAAGTTTTGCAAGTAAAATGAATTAACATAATTTTAATTTCCAAGCCCTACTCCTTCTCCAACCTATCTCTCCTGGCCATCTTGAAACTAGTTTGTAATTTAACCTAGTGTAGTCTGCATGGGGATAAGATCATGTATTCTCAGTCAGACAGAGCAGTGTAGACCACATTGTCCTGAGATGTCAACCATAATATATTCTAGGCATTAAGCCATCAGCATAACATAAAATAGCATTTTGCAAATTTCAGCTTTCATCTCTATGTAAATTTAGCCAATGTATTTAAGAGAATAATAATTTATAAATATTTATATTTATACTGTGTGTCTATGAAGGCTTTTTAAAATTATATTTTAAATAATGCCTTAGGAGCACATTATTTCATTTTATAAAAAAACCCTATAACTGCCTGTATGCAGACTACAGAATAAAGATCTATCTCCTATTTTTAAAAAACCGTACAACTAAAATATTTCCAAGCTAAATAAAAAAATTAGGGTTGATGTTGAACATAAAAATACTATAAAAATATTTTGAAATATTAAAATTCATTTTTAAAATTATAATATACTTGATCAATATGAAATACAAAATCAATAATGACTGAAATGGTGACTTTTTTTAGTATTGGGTAATATTTTAAGCACCAAACAGGTGATGATCTTATTCTTTCCATTCTCAAGGTCTAGCTCAGTTCCTAACATAAAATATTAGGTTTGGGGAAAGTTATGAAACATTTTTGTGTAGAAAAACAGAAAAATGCATCATGATTTTTCCAATGACCTAATATATAAATTGTACATGTATGTTTATGACAATGGAGACATTTCATCAAAAAAAATATAGACTACCAGCCGGGGTTTTCCAAAGAAACAAAACCGATAGGATATAGTAATGTGGGGGGGTGGGGAATGTAGCAACCCTGGGAGCTGGCAATTTTCAAATCCACAGGTTGAGCCTCCAAGCTAGAACCTCTGGAATAATTTCAGTCTTACAGTCTTATAGAATTCCGTCTCCTAGAAAACTGCTCTACTCTTAAAGTTTTCAGCTGATTGAATGATGCATACCCACATTATCAAAAATAATCTCACCTTGGGACCAGCAGGTGGTGTGGTGGTTAAAGCGCTGGACACTCCCACATAGCCAACCATGGTTCACATCCCAGACCTGGTGGTTTGCTTTCTTACTTTCACTCTCTCTTTCTCTATGTCTTTCTCTGGTCAAATTAAAATAAAATGAACAAATGAATGAATAAATAAATAAAATAAATAATTATTAAAAAAAATAATCTCACCTTCACTTATAGTCAAATGGTTATAAATGTTAATCACGGGACCAGCAGTTGGCATAATGGTTATGTCACTGGACTCCCATGTAGTTGACTGTGATTCAAGTCCTGGACCCGGTGGCTTAAATTCACGCTGGGCATGTCTGTGTGCGTGCCTAAGATCCTGAGAGAAGAATGGAGGAGAAGGGATTGTGATGTGGCCATCCCTCTGGGGCGTGATTTCTTGCTTCCTGTTTCTCTGTCTTTCTGGTGAGTGCATGCGCTGTATAGCAAAAAAACTCTCAAAAAAAAAATGTTAATCACATCAAAATACCTTCTTAGAAATATCTAGAATAGTGTTTAACCAAATAACTGAGTGCCATAGACTAGTCAAGGTGACACAAAATGTAACCATTAGATTAAACATTAATATTTGTTTTTATAGTAGCCCTGAGGGTATTAGAGGTTTGTGAATGCTCTTCCTGAACCTGATTATTTAAAAACCCAGGCTTTTTTCATCTTTGGATCCTATATTTCCTAAGTCCTCATAGTCCTCTGTAGGAAGTTACACAGGAAAAAGAATATTGAGACTATAGCCTTTTCTTCAAAACTGTGCCCAATAAATCACAAACAGTGCTTACACTCATATTTCAATAGCACACACAAAAAGTATCACATGGCCATACTTGGAAGCAAGGGGGCTGGAAGATGTGATTGAGATTATATCTTCACACTTGTGGATTATTGTCTGCAATTGTGTGTTCATTGGTCATGAACTTATTAGCCTCCAGAACTGTGAGAATTAAGTCTGTTCTTCATAAAGCATCTGGTCTATGGTACTCTATTATAGCAGACCAAACGGTCTAGGACAGACATTTCATCCACTTTGGATGGCTTCTTAACCACCAAGAGTGTTTTTATCTATAAAATGGGACTTTTTGGGAGTGATAAAAATTTAATAAAATTGGGAGTGATAAAAATTTAATAAAACAAATAGTTGGTACATAAAAGGTTTACAATAAGTTTTTCCCCTAATAAGTTCCAGCTTGGTATCCAACATACGTAAAAAGGATATATCCATTTTCTTTTTTCTTTTTTTGGAGAGGTTTTTGCTATACTGTCCATGTGCTGACCAGAAAGAGACAGAGAGACAGAAAGCGAGAAATCACCCCCCAGGAGGGATGGCCACACCGCAATCCCTTCTCCTCCATTCTCCTCTTGGGATCTTGGGCATGCACGCACATACATCCGGCCTGAGTTTAAGCTGCCAGGTCCAGGACTTGAACCACGCTCAACTATGTGGGAGCCCAGTGACATAGTCATTAAGCCAACTGCTGGTCTTGATTTTTTTCTCTAGTTGTGATTTTTATAGAATCTCTACATTGGAAAGAACCTTTAGCATTTATCTCAATTAATAAACTTATTGGGGCCAGCAGATGACATAGTTTACATTGCTCGACACCCACATGGCTGACTATGGCTCAAATCCCGGACCTAGTGGCTTGACAATCATACCAGGCACGTGTGTGTTCATGCCCAAGATCCTGGGAGGAGAATGGAAGAGAAGAGATTGCTCATGGCCATCCCCCCCTGGGGGATGATTTCCCACTTTCGCTCACTCTGGCAAGTACACACACTCAAACACAAAAACCTCTAAAAAAGAAGAAACCTCTTTAAAAAAGAAATAAATTTATTAAAATACAGTGCATCTTTATCTGAAGGCGACTTATGGAAATTTACATTATTGTCAAGTTAATACTATTTTTAGGTGTTTGCATATTTGTAAAATAAAGATGTTGAACTGCTATAATTTCTAACACTTCAGCTTTATTTTGAAATCATTAATAAAATCTACATGTCTTCATGAGCCCTGATATGAAAAAAGCAAAATTTAAAATAAATGAGCAAGTCAAAGAATATTAATTAGCTCATAAATTGAAAGAACAAAGTATAGGATTCAGTTATTTCAAAAAGATTAGAACTTTCATGTTGGCTTAAAAATGAGAAGTATAGCCAAGTTCTCATTGAGACAAGAGTAATGGCAACCTAATAAATATATTGTTAAGAAAATGGTCTTGTTAAATAAAGAAATATACACAAGAACTATGCAATCAGAGCACACCCAGCTTGGTATAGTAATTATAGTAATAGGACAGCAAATCTGAAGGAGCTATGGATCTCTGAAAAGAGAAAAACTAGAGGCGATTCTGAAAGTAATCAAACATCCATGATGACAATAGTGTTATTTAAATATAAATGATTAGAAAAATTCAAATAAGTGATGTTATAGTATTAATAATTATTGATGTGTTATTTTTTCTTTTTTTTTGGAGAGGTTTTCTTTTTGCTATAGGGCGCATGTGCTCATCAGACAGACAGAGAGATAGAAAGTGAAAAATCACCCCTCAGGGGGTATGGCCACACCACAATCGCTTCTCCTCCATTCTCCTCTCGGGATCTTGGGCACGCACGCACATGCGCCCGGCGTGAGTTTTAAGCCACCTGGTGCGGTACACGAACTGCAGTCAACTACATGGGAGTCCAGCAACATAGCCATTACGCTAACTGCTGCTCCCATTGATGTGCTAATTTTTAAAAGAGAACACGAAATTATTTAAACTGAGTATACAGCTGTATATTAAATCCCCTTGAGAGAGTCTTTGTAATTCTTAATTGTTCCCTCTAAGATGTGTTTTAGGTAGTCTGCACATTAATTTTAGTGTTATACAGATGATAGAGACAATTGTTTGAACATCGGTTGTGACTTATAAAAGAACACAGCTAAGCAGTTTGACTTTAGACTCAGATGGCCATGGGTTCAATTCCACCATTACATTTGCAGGCTGTGCAAATGTACCCAATTAAGTCATTTTCTTTTTTTTAAAAAATAATTATTTCACTTTATGTATTTATTTATTTTAATTTGATCAGAGAGGGATAGAGTGAGAGAGAGAGAGAGAAAGTGAGAAAGCAAGTCACCAGGACCAGGACTCGAACCGTGGTCAGCCATGTGGGAGTTCAGTGCCCCTAAGCACAAAGCCATCTGCTGGCTCCAATTACATAATTTTTCTAAGCTTCCATTTCTTCATCTGAAACAGGGAGATAATATTATTGATTCATTGGTTTATTTAAAAGATTGTATAATGTGTCAGAATTGGGATTCCAACTCAAGCATTCTAACATCAGAAAACCAGATTTTAAAAATGAAACGGTGATGATGCTATACACACCTCTACTCTATCTACATGATGTGGATCCATAGAAGAGTGTCTGGCACGTGGTAACTACTCAGAACAGGCAGACACTGTAATCCAGAATAACAATGTATTTCTTTTTTGGGGTGGGGGCATTTGACCAAAATTGATCAAGAAGATGCATACCAAGCTTTGTCCCAACATATCACTTTCAGATACTGAAAATTAGATACTAGGGGGCCAGCAGGTGGTTAAAGTGTTGTACTACTACGTGTTTGATAGGGGTTCGATTCCTGGACCGGGTAGATTGAATCAAACTCACATTGGGCATGGGTGTGTGCATGCCCAAAATCTTGAGATAAGAATAGAGAAGGGACTGCAGCATGTTCATCCCCCTTCAGGGGTGATTTCTCACTTTCTCCTTCTGTCTTTCTGGGGAGTGCATATGCACTATGGCAAAAATCTCTATATATTAAAAAAAAAAAAGAAAGAAAGAAAAGAAAAGAAAGAAAGAAGAAAGAAAAAAAGAGGATATTGGTTGATCCTGCAGCACAGTGATTAGGCAGGAAATCGAGTGAGGCTGGGCCAAAGGAGGAAAATGAATGGTGTGAATTTGAGTAAGATGTCCATTTCCTGTAGGCATTTGCAGAAATAATAGAGTGTACTACAACTCTGGCTATATTTTTTGTATTTTGACTGTTTCACTCACTACAAGCAAATGTCAGCCTCTCAGACTACCACCTGTCTAGGGAATCAATGCAGTTTAGCCCAAACAGGTTCATCTCTGCCTTGTGATGAGGGCTGTGCTTCCAACTCAACTGGTCCTTGGGAAAAACTTGGCCCCTAATTTAAGACTTTTTTTTGGGGGGGGGAAGCTATATTTTAAATATACTAGAGGAGATTATTTTATAAAATCCTCAAATAAAAAATTTAAAAAAAATTTGCTATAGTGTGTACTTGCCAGAGAGTCAGAGACAGTGCGACATGCCCAGGGGATGACCACACCACAATTCCTTCTCCATTCTTCTCCTGGAATTCTGGGTATGCATGCATATTCACTCTGTGTGTTTCAAGCAGAACTGCTGGCCACATGGGATTCCAGTGCCTTAACTACTATGCCACCTGGTGGCCCCTTAGATACAATCTTTTAAAAGTAACAAACATTTTATTAAAAATACATAATGGGTTTCATCCGTTTTGTGTTCTGTTGTATTCCTACTATCTAGCATAGGTTGGAACATAGACACAGAAAAATAGTTATAGAATAACGGAGTAAATATATCTGTACAATGACGATAGTAATAGTAGCTACCTTACTTTGTCATGAATGAAATGGCTTATGTAAAACATTTAAGTTCCCAGATCTTAGTAAATATTCCATACTTTAGATATTCTTACTAACAGATCATTTTGGCCATGGATACATTATTATACAGTGACATGGGTTCTGCTTAACAGGAGTACAAGTATAAGATCAGGAAATATACTGTGAGCCATACTCAGGAGTGTGTACTTCATCCTACA
The DNA here is from genome assembly GCF_000334495.1 of Tupaia belangeri chinensis. Taxonomy (NCBI): domain Eukaryota; kingdom Metazoa; phylum Chordata; class Mammalia; order Scandentia; family Tupaiidae; genus Tupaia; species Tupaia belangeri. Next base: position 1,110,297 of record NW_006159798.1, read on the forward strand.
GGCAGGGGGAGAGGTTTAAGGAGGAAAATGACGTAGTCAGTCTGCAGTGAATCAGCGTGGTGGTACAAATGGATTCCAGATGTGAGAGACAAGTCACTGAATTCCTTCAAACTAAAAACTCCAAACTCAAAAAAACTTCATCAGTCTCTAAAATGGAGATTAAAATACCTGTGCAACCTAGCTCAAGAAATCATATGAATAAAAAATAAGACAAGATCTAGGACTAGTAGGTGGTGTAATGGTTACGTCGCTAAACTCCCACTTAGTCAAACGTGGTTCAAGTCCCAGACCTGGCAGCTTAAAATTCACTCTGGTTATGCATGTGTGCATGTCCAAGATCCTGAGAGGAGAATGGAGGAGAAGGGATGACAGCTTGGCCATTCCCCCATGGTGGCGGGGGTGATTCCTCACTTTGTGTTTCTATATCTTCAGTGAGTACCTGCACCCTATAGCAAAAATCTTTCTCTCTGAAAAATAATAAAAACAGGGGCCAGCAAGCGGCATGGTGGTTAAGGTGCTAGACACCTCAAAGTGGCTGACCACGGTTCAAGTCCTGGACCTGATAGCTCGCTTTCTCACTTTTTCTTTCTCTCTGAGATTGTCTCTAGTCAAATTAAAATAAATAAAAATTAAATAGATAATTCTATGAAAAAAAAGATTTAATTACGTGTGAAAGGAAGTGCAATGTGCTATGCAGAATAAGAATACAGTCATGCCATATGGTTGTTTTATGAATATCACTTGGGACTCAGAAAAGCATATTCATTGGTAAATTAGCTGTTTCCCTCCTGCATCTCATTTCTAGGAGCCTCTGGGGCCATAAAAGGGTGAGACTAAGACTGATATGACGATGGACAAAAGAACATTTTCCTAGAGAGAAAGCAAAAGGAAATAAAGGAAGAAAAAGAGACGCAAACTGAAATGGAGAAAAGACACGGTCCCAAAGAGATTCAGAAAACCACCTGGTGATAACCGTCTGTTCTGTCTCCTTAATACGTTTCTTTGAGTCTCTGGGTTTTTGAGTCCCTGGGTTTTTTGATTTCTCAAAGAAATGAAAGGCCAGGCCAGCAGGTGGTGTGGTGTCTAAGATCCCACATGGCCAACTGCGTGATTTGAGTTCCAGATTCAACACCTTGAAGAACACGCCAGGAAGGTATGTGTGCCCCAAATCCCAAGAGGAGAGTACAGAAGAATGGACCGTAATGTGGTCATACGCCGGGGAGAGCTTTCTCACTTTGTCTGTCTCTCCCTCTTTCTCTCTGTCTCTCTCCAGTGAGCACAGCAAATTTATAAAACAAAAAACGCTAAAAAAAAAAAAAAGAAAACAGGAAGAGACCTGAAGTGACAAATTGAGATAGTCTAAACAGATGAGAAATTTCACTCTCTTTATTCAATTAAATTAATGGAAAACTGCCCCCTTGCCAATCCTATGAGTACCTGACAATAAATGTGTTCAGGGAGATCCAAGAGCTGACGATTCCCTTTTGAGGAAAACAACTTGCTGACATCCACTTTCAGGTTGAGGGTTCATTAGCCTTTCACCTACATTTTGACCTTGCAGGGCTATTTACAACAACGTGGAAAGAGAGAGAGCTGGATACAGACCTCTGATCAGGCACAGAAAAAGAGGAAGCCTGGTTCTGTTCTGAGATGGAGGTGTGAGGCTGGTAAGGGTGGAGCAAGGCTAGACAAGTGAGAAAATATTAAGTGGGAAAAACCACGTGGTCAGGAGGCAGCTGGTAGATGTTACAGAGGCTGACACAAGAAAATGGAACCCAGGGAGCCCAGTTAATATTCATGAGTTTTACGTACACATTAGGTCCAAACAGGTGATATCTTCTTTCTTTTTTTTTAAGAGATTTTTGCCATAGGGTGCATGTGCTCATTAAAGAGAGACAAAGACAGAGAGAGAGAAAGTGAGAAATCACCCTCTAGGGGTGCTGGACACACCACAATCCCTTTTCCATTCTCCCCCTGGGATCTTGGGCACACACTCACACATGCCCGCCCTGACTGTCAAGCTATCAAGTCCAGGACTCGAACTCTGGACAACCATGTGGGAGTCCAACAATGCAACAACTACACCATTTGCTGGCCCCAAACATGTGACATCTTAAGGTCAGTTGGTCCTGGACACTCTAAAGGGTCAGAAGTGTGAGACATAGTCATCCGAAGGTACAGAGACATTACGCTCTGGGCTTTCCCATAAGTCGAGCTGAGTAAATGTGGGTAGACAAGATGTGGCTTGAACATAAGGGGACTTCAAATAGTTCACGTAAAACACGATTAAAATAAAAATTGATTCTGGTGTGGAAAATTGAATCCATGCAGTTTTTTCATAATGTGCATTTTCCATGAACTTTTGATATCTCGTGTTTATAGTCAGACAGAAAATAGAGAGAGAGTAAATGCTACTACGTAAAGCAGGGGAGGTTCCAGCTCTTACAGAAGACGAGCACAGCAAGGACAGGAAGCAGATGGGGCTGTGAAGTAAGACTCAGGACTTAACTTACACGTGAAAAGCTCACTTACTGCAATTTGTATCTTAGGAATTTAACTTGTGAGCTTCTACTTTATTTTTATTTCTTAATATTAATACCAATCTTTTTAGAGAATTTGGGAATACAGGAAATGTATACTGGAAATAAATGTTTATAATGTCATATTCTAGGGACAATTGCTACATTTTACTTATTTCTATTTTTTGTATATGTGTATATATATATATAAATATATACATATACACACATATATACACATATACACACACATATGTACATGTGTGTACATATGCACACACACACATATATAAAATGATGCCCTGATTTATTTCACATGATACTATAGACTAGTATTTTCACTCATAATTTACATTCTTAAAAAATGTAATTTCTGGGACCAGCAGTTAGCGTAATGGCTATGTCGCTGGACTCCCATGTAGTTGACTGCAGTTCGAGTCCTAAACCCAGTGGCTTAAACTCCCGCCAAGTGTGTGTGCGTGCGTGCCCAAGATCCCAAGAGGGGAATGGAGGAGAAGGGATTATGGCGTGGCCATCCCCCCTGGGGAGTGGTTTCTCGGTTTCTGTCTCTCTGTCTGTCTCTGTCTGCCTGGCAAGCACACGCGCCCTATAGCAAAAACCTCTCAAAAAAAAAAATGTAATTCGCCCTATAGCAAAAACCTCTCAAAAAGAATCTAATTTCTAATGCCTACAAATGATCCATTATGCAGGTGCAGCTTCATGTATTTCATTAGTCTTACATTTTAAAATCATTGCATTGTTTCTTGCTGCTATACATTATAACACAGTGATCAATTTTAAAAGTTCCCTTTTCCCTGGGTGAAAAGTGAGCTAAAAGCACTATGTGAATTGTAATGGTTTTCCATGGTCACAAATTATTGATCCTCTTTCCACTGAAAGGGGGACACTATGTCTCCTCTCCTTACAGTCAGGCCGATTTTGCAATCTTTCTCTTCATTACAAAACATGTTAGGGACAATGCTGCTAACTTCTATGGCCAAGTTAGCAAAAAACAAGAAATGTCTTCCGGTTTCTCCAGCAATGCCTGCTCTTAGTGTTTTCCCCCACCAAATAAAACATCAACCTGCTCAAGACTGCCATGCAGATGGGACCAGCAGATGGCATAATGGCTATGTCACAGAACACCATAGAACTGCATAGTCAACTGCAGTTTGAGTCCCAGACGGGGTGTCTTAAAACTCACAGCAGGCGCTTATGTGTGTGTGCCCAAAATCCTTAGAGGAGACTGGAGAAGGGATTACAGCATGACCATCCCATCAGGGGGTGATCTCTTGCTTTCTATTTCTCTAGTGAGAGTACGCACACTATAGCAATAATCTCTTTAAAAAAATGTAGACTGCCATGTAGAAATACCATATGGAGATAACAAAGAATAGAGGGAGGGAGAGAGGCTCATGAGACTCAGCAATTCAAGACCCTAGATGTTTGAGTCTCAGCCCAGTTGTCAGATATGTATGAGGAAGGTTTTGGGAAGAGCCCAGCCTCACGGCCATCTGATTGCAACCATAGGAGTGACCCCAAGTGAGAATTGCCTAGCTGGGTCTAGTCAGGCTCCAGATTCATGAGCAATAAATTACCATTATTCTTTAAACCCATTATTTTGTACTTTTTTTTTTCCATGTCCTAATATATAACAGAACAGATTAGTGAAGTACTATTCTAAAACCTGAACTCTCTAGCAGTGGCTATAAATGGGCACTGGGGAGACTGTTAATGAAAACCTAGTGGTCATAAACCCTACAAGAAGCTGGCAACGAGAGATTAAAGTGAGGATAAAATTAGTGGGAGATGAATGCCCTTTCATGTAATGACACAAAAATAAGCAACATAGTTCCTGCTGTGATATAAAATATATATATATAAAATGTCCCCAGTGAACCAGTGAATTTGGCTAAGAGGATTACAAAGCAAAACGTTGAATCATTGATTTCATTTAACTACCTAACATAAAAGTCAAAAGGGATGAATTACAAGAAGAACTTTTTTTCCCTAAGATTTATTTATTTATTTTCTTTACTCATTTACTTATTTTAATTTGAACATGGAGAGACAGAGAAAAAGGGGGAGAGGGAGAAAAAGCAAGCCACCAGGTCCAGGACTAGAACTGTGGTCAGCCATGTGGGAGTGGCCAGCACCTTAATCACCACACCACCTGCTGGCCCCTAAATAAAGAACTTTTTTAAAGAAGTTTTTGCAATAGGGTGTGTGCGCTTGCCAGAAAGACAGAGACAGACAGAGAGATAGAAAGTGAGAAATCACCCCCCCCCCCAGGGAAGATGTCCACACCGCAGTCCCTTCTCCTCCATTCTCCTCTTGGGATCTTGGGCACACATGCACACATACCCATGTGAGTTTAAGTCACTGGGTCTAGGATTCGAACCACGGTCTACTACATGGGAATCGAGTGACATAGCCATTATACCAACTGCTGGCCCCTATAAAGAACTTTTAATCTGAAAACATTTGAAAGGATAGAAAGGAGTCGGGTATTTGTGAGTCCAAAATCAATTCTGTCATTCTCAGTCATTAGATAGATGATTCTCAAATTAAGAGAAGGTATGGAGACCAGCAGATGGCTTAATGGTTTCGTCACTGGACTACCATGTAATTTTCTTTCTGTGCCCAGTGCATGTACCCTGTGGCAAACAAACAAACAAACAAAAGCAAAAAAGAAGCAAAACCTTAAATTGGCCTCTCTTTAGATAACTCCTCTACACAAGAACATGACCATGTCCCTTGAGTTCATCTCTGCAAAAGAATCCACATTTCTTAGTAAGGTTGTAAACTTCTCTGGAATTGATTTTATCTTAATTATATTGTGGTTCAAGTAAAATCAATGCAACGTGAATTTATTAGATTCCTTCTGCATACATAGGACTGTGTTGGATAGTAAGATAAGTGCAGTGTCAGAAAATTTGGGGAAATTATACTATTAGTCCAACAGTCTAATTTATGTCTCCAAATTTGAGCAAATTTCTTGACATCTTTAAACCTCCACATTCTAATTAGTAAGATAAATATAACAACGTTACCAGTACTAGGGGTCACTCTCATGGGGTTTCTTTGTTTAGGTTTTTGTTGTAGGGTGTGTACACTCACCAGAGAATGACAGAGAGAAGGAAAATGAGAAATCACCTTTCAGAGGAATGGCCACATTGCAGTCCCTTCTCTTCCATTCTTCTCTCCAGATTTTAGGCAATCACACATGTGCCAGGTGTGATTCTCAAGAAACGTGTTCCAGGATTCAAACCATAGTCGACCACGTGAGAGTCCATCACCTTAAACACACCATCTGCTGGCCCCCCACTCTCATGCTTTAATGAGACTACTGAAGTACACTTGGCACAGGGTCTGGCAGATGGCATTTTGATAAATCATGGTGTTGGTAATGTTCTTGTTATTGTTGATAGTCACCCATCTGTTCTAACTGGTCCCTTCTCTGTGCATTTACTCCTGGATTATTTATTTATTCCAGTCACTTGTGTAAGTTGTTGAGATTCAAACTTGAAATAACTTTCCTTTTGCCCAAAATTAGCATATGAAACTGATGCTCTCAACAACAACATGCAGGGGGCGCTATTAAGACCTATACTTTGCTCTAATAACTTGTGTATGTACTTCAACAAGAATACCAAAAACTGTGTGCTATAGAGATGAACAATGATCTAACATGAATAAGAAATCATAGGGACCAGCAGTTAGTGCAATGGCTATGTCGCTGGACTCCCACGTACTCAACCGTGGTTCGAGTCCCAGACCCAGTGGCTTAAACTCACACCAGGCATGTGTGCATGCGTGCCCAAGATCCTGAGAGGAGGATGGAGGAGAAGGGATTGCGGTGTGGCCATTCCCCCTGGGGGGCGATTTCTCGCTTTGTATCTCTCTGTCTCTCTCTGTCTGCCTGGCGAGCGCACGCGCTCTTATAGCAAAAACCTCTCCAAAAAAGAAGAAGAAAAAAAAAAAAAAAAAGAAATCATAGACTTTTTAAAAAAAAAAATAAAGAATACCAGGGACTACATGAAAGGAAAGTAGATAATAGAAAGTGGTGGGAGGGTCTCAGGGAAGAAACACTTAAGAGATTCAGGAATGTAAAGTTCTGTTGAAAACGACATATATGATCATATCCTGGATGTGCTCGTCATGTTCTATATGCATACTTTGAACAACTATTTTGTGCACTATAGAGATGTACAATGATTGATTATAAATAAGAAATTATAAAGTTAAGAAAAAAAAAGAATCCTGTTCTCCAACACTTCAATGACCCTCCTAGTTTCCAAATTTGCCATTCTATCCCCAGAGAAGTCTCTTTTCATATTTGATTTATTTTTTTTTCCTCAATTTCTTTGAGCCAGCACAACATGACATTCTTCTCTGTTCAAAGATTTTCCACTTGGGGCCAGCAGATGATGTAATGGCTACGTTGTTGTTCTCTCACACAGTTGACTACAGTTCAAGTTTTGCACCCAGTAGCTTAAAATGTGTGCGTTTATGCCCAATATCCCAAGAGGAGAATGGAGGAGAAGGGATTGTGGTGCAGCTATCCCTCCAGAAGGAGATTTCTTGCTTTCTATCTGTCTCTGTCTCTGTGCTGAGTGCACGTGCCCTATAGCAAAAATCTATCTTAAAAAAAAAAAGTTCTCCACTCTAGTTGACAAGATTCTTTTTCCCATACTTTGAAAAAGAAAATCTAAAAAATAAACTATTAATGGCTAAAAATAAGAGTACAATAACAGAATAAAATGCTTCTCTCCCAGATAGTAAACAGACAGCAATAAAAAGTTTTTAATCACTGTAGCAAGCACTTCTTCTAGAAATTTCAATGTTCTTTCTCACCCAAAGACATAAGTCAGATATGTGAATTTTCTCTGAGCCGACTTCTAGCACTTTGGGAAATGTGGGGTAAGATGAGAGTGGATAAAGTCCTAAGGAGAAATAAATAGGATGGAAGGAGATCTAATTTCTCTTACTGAAGGGCTGAAATAGCCTGGAACTGACCACAGGCTCACCTGCCAAAAGCCAAGGCCATCCTGGCAGCCTCTGATGTCTCCTATTCAATTACCAGGAATGAACAAGCTAGTAAATGTCTTTTAGATTGCTGTACTTTGTAAAGGTGTTCTGATGAATGAAAAGGCCAAAGTACTACAAATTTCTTGGTTAACTTTTTTCCCCAAATAATAATAATAATAATAATAATAATAAAATAGATATAGATAGCTATTACACCTTCCAGAAAATATGTACACTCACCAGAGAGAGACCTAATGTGGGAAATTACCCCTCACAGGGAATGGTCATGCTCCAATCTCTTCTCCTTCCTTTGGGATTTTAGATACACATACAGGCCATGCAACCAGTATACTTCTCAGGCCAATGGGTCTAGGACTCCAATAATGTAGTGGGTCATATGGGATCCAGCCACCTTAACCACCAGGTCATGGGATGGAGGTAAAAATACATATTTTTAAATTTTAACTTTCTCTCTATTATCAGAGAAAGGAGGAAGAGGGCAAGAAAGAGAACAAAGGTACCCTTGAAAAGGTCTCAGCACTCAGCAACCTTCCCATGACTCTCTAAGCCAGCCAAGATCAAGGGCTTGCATGTGGGTTCACCCAGCATATTCAGGCCAACCTGAGCTCCAAACTGAGGATTCTCATGCGACTCCAGTAGTAGGCAGTGGTACTGCTTGCACCACCATGACTAGCCCACTCAAAATGTTTAAGATGCATGACTGAGCCAGTGCCTGTTGCCCAGTGGTTAGGGGAGTTGGATCCCTCATGGCCAACTGTAGCTCCAATCCCAACCTGGCGACTTGACAAACAGACCAAGTACATGTGCACATGTATCCCAAATCCTACTAGCATAAAAAAATAGAGATCAGAGAATTACAACCATGCCCTAATAAGGTAATAAGGGATGTTTTCTTCCTCTCTCTCTGTTCTTCACTCTGGCAAGAACGCCCACTCTCTGGCAATTAAAAAAAAACATAGGACCAGCAGTTGGCATAATGGCTATGTCACTGGACTCCAATGTAGTCGACTGCAGTTTGAGACCCAGACCTGGTGGCTTAAACTCACACTGGGCTTGTGTGCATGCGTTACCAAGATCCTGAGAGGAGAATGGAGGAGAAGGGATTGCGGTGTGGCCATCCCTTCCCCCTTGGGGTGTGATTTCTCGCTTTCTGTCTCTCTGTTTCTGTCTCTCTGGCATAAAGGCTAAAGCAGAAACCTCTCCAAAAAAAAAAAAAAAAAAGCATAATTTTAGGCCCAGTTACTGAATAACTAAAAACCTCTGTTCTCTCCTAAAAAGTAGAAATGGTAATTGTGGCGCCAGCATTTGACATGGTAGTTAAGGCACTGAACACCCACATAGCCAATGATGGTTCGAATCCCAGACCTGGCAGCTTGAAAATCATGCCAGGCACATGTGCATGCTCAAAATTCCGACGGGAGAATGGAGGAGAAGGGATTGTGGTATTGCCTTCCTCCCTGGAAAGAGGAAGTAACTCACTTTCTGTCTGTCTTTGTCTCTCTCTCAGCAAGTGCACGTATCCAATGTAATTTAGTAATATATATTTAGTGTATATATATATTTAATAATAATAATACTATCACTTCTCTATAATCTCAAAGTGAGTGATAAGTACAAGGCACATTCATAAGCCCCGTGAAGACGAAAACCTCTGCTTTCCAAAAACATCCATCATAGTTGGAGTGGGAGTTCAAATAGAAAAAATATCAAATTCAACATAAAACCAAGTCCATTTTGGTTTAAGTCTGGCATAGAGTCACATTTCAAGAATGCTCAGGGTGATATTCAGAGAAAATTAACAATTCATATATATTTTTTGAGGCCCAGTTTTGTCTACCAAGTAGGGATCCCATTCCGAACCCTCAGCAAACCTTAAATTCTCTCACACTCTGTCTTCCTTATTTATGCCTAGCAACAGATATTTAAAAAGAAATCTCTTTTAAAATACAAATACATTTTTTTTTATCCTCCAGAAGGCACGTGAACTTATCACAGACAGAAGGAGAAAGCATTCTCATTGGGGTATAGTCACATCACAATCCCTTCTCCCCCATTTTTTCAGACTGTCAAAATTTGGGATATACACACACATACTAAACGTATTTGTCAAGCCCCCAGAACCAGAACTCAAACTGTAGTTGGCCATGAGGGATCTGGCTCCTTTTACTATTACACTACAGGGCCAGCCAAAAATAAATAAATGGCATTTAAAATATTATTTTTTATTTATTTATTTTTTAGAGATTTTTGCTATAGAGCAGGTGTGCTCACTGGAGAGGTAAAGAGACAGAAAGTGAGAAATCACCCTCCAGGGGGAATGGTCACATCACAATCCCTTATCCTCTTGGGATATTGGGCATGCATGCACATGTGCCCAGTGTGTTTCTTTCTATTGATTTCTTTCTTTCTTTATTCTAGTTTGACCAGAGAAGGATGGAGAGAGAGAGAGAAAGAGAGCGAGTGAGCGAGCGCGCACACGAGCCACCAGGTTTGGGACTTCAACTGAGGTTGACCATGTGGGAGTCCAGCGTCCTTAACCACCACACCAGCTGCTGGACCCCCAGTGTGAGTTTGTTTTTGTTTCTGGAGAGGTTTTTGCTATAGGACACGTGTACTAGCCAGAAAAACAGAGAGAGACAGAGAGACAGAAAGCCAGAAATCATTCCTCAGGGGTGACCATGCTGCAATTCCTTCTCCTCTTGGGATCTTGGGCATGCACACATGTGCCCAGCATGAGTTTAAGCCACCAGATCTGGGGCTCAAACCATGGTCGACTATATGAGAATCTAGCGACATAGTTATTACACTAACTGCTGCCCCCCCTCCCCCCGTCAGTGTGAGTTTTAAGCTTCCAGGTCTGGGACTCAAAACACGTTGACTACATGGAGTCTAATGACATAACTATTATGCCACCTACTGGTCCCTTAAATGACTCTTAAGCCAAACAAATTTTTCTGTTATCCTCTCACCTCTGCCTTCTCTTAGCTATTTGTCATTCACATCAATTTAAGTTTATTATTCTTTTCACATTTTCTAACCATCTTTACTTAGATCTTGTGCTCTACAGAAAGACCTTCATGAACTAATAAAGAAATCAACTAATTACTACTCATAAAAGTTCACAGGGAGAAAGAAGGATTGCAAACCCTTATGAATAAATATAGCTTATATCATATAAGATATAAATATATATGTCACAACTGTAAAGACATAGTAGGTACAACAGGTGCCTTAAAAGAAAGGATATAATCAAAATAGTATGTGTTGGGATGTAGCTTAGGCAACTCTGTTATTCTGGTTTGTGAATGGAGCAAAAGGAGCAAGATTTCATATTTATACCCATCTAACGAATAAAGAGAATGAAGGGCACACCCCTCAAGAAAGGCAGAGTTATTTAGTTCCAAAACAAAGTGCATTTGGACTGATTAAAATGCGCTCCTTCTCAGATGTTTTCAGAGACCACCCCATCCCAGACACATGGTAAATTATTCAGATGAATGAGTTTTGCTCATCATTATTTTATTTTTGCATATTACAATATGGAAAATACTTGCTACTAGGGCTTCATTGGAAATTTCGAAGACTTGTTCAGGTGTTTCTACGCAGTATTATCTAGCTTTGAGAAACTGTAGAAATTCTCCTTCAACTCCAGGAGGAGCTGGTAGAACTCACTACACAGTCTGTTAACTGGGTATAAAGTTACAACAGGTGATTGGACGTACGAAAAGAGAAAGGACACTCATATATGATGGAGGTAGTGAAGGAAGAAACATGTTCACTCTTAGGGATAAAAAGAATAAGGAGAGATTTGAAAATAACATTTTGAATTATAAAAAATGGTGAAATTCAGCCCCCTAGATGGGGATATCTGGGGGCGAGAATACAGACCACCAGGGAGAGGCTGCTTGTACTTGGTGTGGGTGTCACTGAATTTAAAAGGGATCCCAGGAAAGGGGACCTGACTTCGGAAGATGGGTAGTTACCTGCCAACAGACGCTGTTGCTTGCAAGTATGTAGGGATTGTGAGAGATGGTGAGAATGACACACAGAAAACTAACTCCGTAGGTCCTGGGAAAGCTGAAACTGCATTCCGCTGCTTCTGGGGAAAAGAAGTCTTTCTGAGGTTTTGCTTTCTGGAACCACAAGCACACAGAAAGCAATCATGGCAACACCTCCCGTTTTGACAAATCTCAACAAGCAGCCACCCCAGGGGCCAGTTCAACATCTGTATATTCTGTGATTATTTACCAAAACCAGTAACTGTTCCTTTGTGCTCGCTCTTATTCTAACTAAGCTTCTGAAACATATAATAAAGACATCCCTGACTAAAAAAGAGATTCCATTTTAATGCTTAAGTTATTATAAAAGATAAGATAGATGATAGTTGGCTAAAGGGAGTAATTTAAGCTTCAAGGAAGAAATGTCATTTATTTTTGAGCGATTTTTGCTATAGGGTACGTACTTTCACCAGAGAGACAGAGACAGACAGAAAATGAGAAATCATCCCCCGAGGGGAACGACCATGCCACAATCCCTTCTCCTCCATTCTCCTCTTGGGATCTTGGGCACACACACATGTGACCTGCATGAGTTTCAAGTCGCCAAGTTTAGGACTTGAATCACAGTAGACTGCATTGTAGTCCAGCAACATAACCATTACACCATCTGCTGGTCCCTATTTATTTATTTTTAGTTTGCCAAAGGGCACATGTGCTCACCACAGAGAACCTGAGATAAAAAGGGAGAAGAGAAGGAGAAAGCACTCCTTAATGGGGCATGGTCATGCCACGATCTTTTGACCTCTCCACCATGTTGGAATTTGGGATGTACACACAATATGT
>NW_006159798.1:1127722-1137427 GCF_000334495.1 Tupaia belangeri chinensis
CACAGTTACTGAATAACTAAAAACCTCTGTTCTCTCCTAAAAAGTAGAAATGGTAATTGTGGCGCCAGCATTTGACATGGTAGTTAAGGCACTGAACACCCACATAGCCCATGATGGTTCGAATCCCAGACCTGGCAGCTTGAAAATCATGCCAGGCACATGTGCATGCTCAAAATTCCGACGGGAGAATGGAGGAGAAGGGATTGTGGTATTGCCTTCCTCCCTGGAAAGAGGAAGTAACTCACTTTCTGTCTGTCTTTGTCTCTCTCTCAGCAAGTGCACGTATCCAATGTAATTTAGTAATATATATTTAGTGTATATATATATTTAATAATAATAATACTATCACTTCTCTATAATCTCAAAGTGAGTGATAAGTACAAGGCACATTCATAAGCCCCGTGAAGACGAAAACCTCTGCTTTCCAAAAACATCCATCATAGTTGGAGTGGGAGTTCAAATAGAAAAAATATCAAATTCAACATAAAACCAAGTCCATTTTGGTTTAAGTCTGGCATAGAGTCACATTTCAAGAATGCTCAGGGTGATATTCAGAGAAAATTAACAATTCATATATATTTTTTGAGGCCCAGTTTTGTCTACCAAGTAGGGATCCCATTCCGAACCCTCAGCAAACCTTAAATTCTCTCACACTCTGTCTTCCTTATTTATGCCTAGCAACAGATATTTAAAAAGAAATCTCTTTTAAAATACAAATACATTTTTTTTTATCCTCCAGAAGGCACGTGAACTTATCACAGACAGAAGGAGAAAGCATTCTCATTGGGGTATAGTCACATCACAATCCCTTCTCCCCCATTTTTTCAGACTGTCAAAATTTGGGATATACACACACATACTAAACGTATTTGTCAAGCCCCCAGAACCAGAACTCAAACTGTAGTTGGCCATGAGGGATCTGGCTCCTTTTACTATTACACTACAGGGCCAGCCAAAAATAAATAAATGGCATTTAAAATATTATTTTTTATTTATTTATTTTTTAGAGATTTTTGCTATAGAGCAGGTGTGCTCACTGGAGAGGTAAAGAGACAGAAAGTGAGAAATCACCCTCCAGGGGGAATGGTCACATCACAATCCCTTATCCTCTTGGGATATTGGGCATGCATGCACATGTGCCCAGTGTGTTTCTTTCTATTGATTTCTTTCTTTCTTTATTCTAGTTTGACCAGAGAAGGATGGAGAGAGAGAGAGAAAGAGAGCGAGTGAGCGAGCGCGCACACGAGCCACCAGGTTTGGGACTTCAACTGAGGTTGACCATGTGGGAGTCCAGCGTCCTTAACCACCACACCAGCTGCTGGACCCCCAGTGTGAGTTTGTTTTTGTTTCTGGAGAGGTTTTTGCTATAGGACACGTGTACTAGCCAGAAAAACAGAGAGAGACAGAGAGACAGAAAGCCAGAAATCATTCCTCAGGGGTGACCATGCTGCAATTCCTTCTCCTCTTGGGATCTTGGGCATGCACACATGTGCCCAGCATGAGTTTAAGCCACCAGATCTGGGGCTCAAACCATGGTCGACTATATGAGAATCTAGCGACATAGTTATTACACTAACTGCTGCCCCCCCTCCCCCCGTCAGTGTGAGTTTTAAGCTTCCAGGTCTGGGACTCAAAACACGTTGACTACATGGAGTCTAATGACATAACTATTATGCCACCTACTGGTCCCTTAAATGACTCTTAAGCCAAACAAATTTTTCTGTTATCCTCTCACCTCTGCCTTCTCTTAGCTATTTGTCATTCACATCAATTTAAGTTTATTATTCTTTTCACATTTTCTAACCATCTTTACTTAGATCTTGTGCTCTACAGAAAGACCTTCATGAACTAATAAAGAAATCAACTAATTACTACTCATAAAAGTTCACAGGGAGAAAGAAGGATTGCAAACCCTTATGAATAAATATAGCTTATATCATATAAGATATAAATATATATGTCACAACTGTAAAGACATAGTAGGTACAACAGGTGCCTTAAAAGAAAGGATATAATCAAAATAGTATGTGTTGGGATGTAGCTTAGGCAACTCTGTTATTCTGGTTTGTGAATGGAGCAAAAGGAGCAAGATTTCATATTTATACCCATCTAACGAATAAAGAGAATGAAGGGCACACCCCTCAAGAAAGGCAGAGTTATTTAGTTCCAAAACAAAGTGCATTTGGACTGATTAAAATGCGCTCCTTCTCAGATGTTTTCAGAGACCACCCCATCCCAGACACATGGTAAATTATTCAGATGAATGAGTTTTGCTCATCATTATTTTATTTTTGCATATTACAATATGGAAAATACTTGCTACTAGGGCTTCATTGGAAATTTCGAAGACTTGTTCAGGTGTTTCTACGCAGTATTATCTAGCTTTGAGAAACTGTAGAAATTCTCCTTCAACTCCAGGAGGAGCTGGTAGAACTCACTACACAGTCTGTTAACTGGGTATAAAGTTACAACAGGTGATTGGACGTACGAAAAGAGAAAGGACACTCATATATGATGGAGGTAGTGAAGGAAGAAACATGTTCACTCTTAGGGATAAAAAGAATAAGGAGAGATTTGAAAATAACATTTTGAATTATAAAAAATGGTGAAATTCAGCCCCCTAGATGGGGATATCTGGGGGCGAGAATACAGACCACCAGGGAGAGGCTGCTTGTACTTGGTGTGGGTGTCACTGAATTTAAAAGGGATCCCAGGAAAGGGGACCTGACTTCGGAAGATGGGTAGTTACCTGCCAACAGACGCTGTTGCTTGCAAGTATGTAGGGATTGTGAGAGATGGTGAGAATGACACACAGAAAACTAACTCCGTAGGTCCTGGGAAAGCTGAAACTGCATTCCGCTGCTTCTGGGGAAAAGAAGTCTTTCTGAGGTTTTGCTTTCTGGAACCACAAGCACACAGAAAGCAATCATGGCAACACCTCCCGTTTTGACAAATCTCAACAAGCAGCCACCCCAGGGGCCAGTTCAACATCTGTATATTCTGTGATTATTTACCAAAACCAGTAACTGTTCCTTTGTGCTCGCTCTTATTCTAACTAAGCTTCTGAAACATATAATAAAGACATCCCTGACTAAAAAAGAGATTCCATTTTAATGCTTAAGTTATTATAAAAGATAAGATAGATGATAGTTGGCTAAAGGGAGTAATTTAAGCTTCAAGGAAGAAATGTCATTTATTTTTGAGCGATTTTTGCTATAGGGTACGTGCTTTCACCAGAGAGACAGAGACAGACAGAAAATGAGAAATCATCCCCCGAGGGGAACGACCATGCCACAATCCCTTCTCCTCCATTCTCCTCTTGGGATCTTGGGCACACACACATGTGACCTGCATGAGTTTCAAGTCGCCAAGTTTAGGACTTGAATCACAGTAGACTGCATTGTAGTCCAGCAACATAACCATTACACCATCTGCTGGTCCCTATTTATTTATTTTTAGTTTGCCAAAGGGCACATGTGCTCACCACAGAGAACCTGAGATAAAAAGGGAGAAGAGAAGGAGAAAGCACTCCTTAATGGGGCATGGTCATGCCACGATCTTTTGACTTCTCCACCATGTTGGAATTTGGGATGTACACCCAATATGTACAGCATGTTTTGCAAGTCACTGGGGCTGGGATTCAAACTACATGGTCAGCCATATGTTATCTGGCTGCCTTAACCACCAGGTCACAGTCAGCCCCAAGAGGTGGCATTCATTTAAAAAAAGCATGAAACCTCACAGGTAGAGATCAAGGAATTGTGAATAAGTAGAATAGAATGTGCTATTCTGAAGGTTAGTAGGGTCAGAGAATAAGAAAATGGAGACATCTCTCCCACTGATGTGTGTATGGCTGAAACTTCCTCAACTCTCTGATTTCCCCTGACTTATCACTTCCTCAAAGAAGTCTTCCATGATTACCCCACCTAACGTCCCTAGCAACTCACTGTTACAAACGTGTGTCAGCGAATGCACAGCACCTCTGCCATGTGCAATGGCCTTACAAGTTGCTGCCTGCATCCGCAGCCTGTCCCCACCGCCAATCTCAGGATGAGAACATGTTGAGGAAGCTTCCTTATCCTCCTTGCTCCCCTCAGATCCCCAGTGCTTACAAGGAAGCCCGTACAATAGCTCTCGGCAAACATCTGTGCATGAGCAGATGGTAATACTGTCAGAGCGAGAGAGGCTGGAGCCAGATGCTGGAGGAGGCAGAATCTGGACCGGATTTAGAAGACACACAGAACTGGACATATATAGATTAATCTGGTATGAACCAAAAGCAGAGATGCAGGCAGGCAGAGCAGCTTAGGGGGCACTGAAAACATCCCAGGAATAAGTAATGTTTATTGATTGAAGGAACGATCCGTGGTGCTGAACCTTCTCCCCTAGGTGATACTTCACAGCTAAAGAAGAATGAAAAACTACGTGTGACTCTTCCTTTCCTTTATCTCTGAGAGCTGGCTGCTCTACAAGACTTTCATCTTTCTTCAGATGCTGTTTTGTAACCACACATGAAAAGTGTCTTACACATGATTCTGTAACAGCTCTTTTCCCTCCAGGTAGCAGCTTTGAAAAGAGGAGAGTTGCAATGGCTTGATCAGATAATGAAAGAGAAGTGATTCTCGAAGTTCCAGGAGCAGAGCCTGTGTCTCAGGGCCTGCTCCACTCCAGTTGCCTGAGTCTCGGAGATAGAGCAAGCCAGTGCTCTCTCCTGCTGCACAACTTCTGAGGCCGAGATATTTCCTCCCACGTAGGCTGTCTTCATTTAGCCTTTTACTAGTTTTTGTTCTATGTTTTCATATTGAACAAAAATGAGATCACTTTGTATGTGTTATTTGGAATGTATATTTTTATCTTGTGATGTTAAAATATACTAACCCACTAATTTTCATGATTGTGTAGTTTTTCCCTCAAGTGTGTATATTATCAATTACCTTACTATTGTCTTCCTAAGGACATTTAAGCTAACTCTAAATATTTTGGGTTTTATATGCAATGCTACATTGGCTATACCTCCAAATTATTCATTGTGTAAGTATTAAATAATTTTTCTAGGAGATACACACATACACACAGTCGTATCTATAATATTCCTTCATTTCATTGGCCTTCAACTTTTCTTTATCTTTAATTATTCTATATTTTATAATCACTATTTATCTCTTGAATATGTGTATATGTATGTGTGTATGCATGTATATATGTATGTGTATATATGTACATATGTGCATATATGTATATGTGTGTATACACACACACACTCCCAGGGAAGTACCACATAAATGCTTAGTAAATCCACAGCTGCATGTTGGTTGGAAACAGATGTTTTAATTATACCTATGAGCACAAGGCTATTTCACAAACCTGTATAGAGGAAAGGTTTAAAAGGTAATTAGGTAGGTCCACATAACCAAATGCCCTCCCATCTAGTTTCATTTCTATCTGAATCTTCATAGACAAAGGCAAATGGATGGAAATCTCCTTCTAAAATCCAGATCTGAAAAATCAACAGACCAGAAAACAGTGTACTGTCTGAAACTTACTATGGCATTTGTGTGCTCGACAGAGCAGTGGCATAGTATCACAGGTATGTATCCCCATTGTCCTCTAGGGAGTGTACAACTGACTTTAATCAAGTTTCCAGCTAAGTACATAATAGTATCTTAGAGCACTCTCCTTCTCATACCTAGTGATGTTTCTATACTATTGACTGTCATGGGGAAAATGACCCTGGACCAGGAATTAGATTTTTCCTGGACTACCCTTGAAAGAAGTACTTAATCTCTCTGAATCTGTTCTTACTCTGAAAAGTGAGAATAACTCTTGTGTAATGTCAATAACATCACCATTGTCATTTGAAGATAACAAATCTGCCCACCCAACTTAGTTGTTCAGATATTCAAATGAGATAAAAATTAAACTGTAAAGTTCTGCATAAGGGTAAGTATAATAAAATGAGGGGCCACTAGATGCTATAGTGGTTATGCCACTGGACTCCCACATGGCCAACGTGGTTTGAGACCTGGACCTGGTGGCTTGAAAATCATGTCAGCATATATGCATGCATGCTCACGATCCCAGGAGGAAAATGGAGGAGAAGGGATTGCAGGCATGGCCATCCTCCTTGGGAGGGGGTGATTTCTCACTTTCCCTCTGTCTCTATCTCTCTCTCCATCGAGTGCCCATGGCCTATGGCAAAAACATCTATTTTAAAAGCACTTGATAAATGTACAATGTACACTGCCATTCAAATATTACTTATCAAATATAATTTTAGGGATCTTTTAGTCTGCTATCTCTCTCTCTCTATATATATATATATATATATATGTATGTAGGTATATATTAGTAGAATTGCCTTTCTCATCAAAATTTTCCATGGTTTCCTCCTTGGGGCTATAGTTGCCCTTATGCATCCCATAATATCCATCTCAGCGAGAGATCAAGGAGCCTGCCCCAAGCTAGGCCAAATCCTACCCATAGAGAAGCAGCAGAAAATCCCCAATAGCAGTCCAAGATCCTGCACAAAACAAAGAGCTAAATTTTTGCATGTACAGGGGGACATCAAATTATTTAAGACAAATTAAAGTATAAGTTTATTAAAAAATAACTTTAAAATCCATGCATAGTATTCTTCCATAATACAAGTTTTCCATAAACATCTTGAAGACTTACCCACATGTCTCTATTTAGATCTATTTATGGCTTTTTTCCTGGTCCCTCTGGATATCTGTGTGGCTATTTCTCTGTGTGAGCCTATGAATGTCTTTACGGTGGCCTAGTCTTGTGTGTTTGAGACCTATATCTACACGAGTAAGCCTTATTATCATATCTATTTGTAGGTTTATCTTTGTATGCATTATGTATCTTTGTATGCCAATATGCAAATCTGTGTAAACGTATCTTTATATGTATGTATTTATATGCATATGGAGGCATGTATGTCTATATACCTGTACTGTGAATATGTGTATTTATTCTGTGTCTGTGTTAGCAAATATCCTGAGAATAACCATGTGTCTGCTAAGATGTTTTATATATAGAGAGAGATATTTCCAAACATGTTTGTGTATTTATGTCAGTGAAACTATCTTTGGACCATATGTATGTATGTGTCTGAGTTTTTATGTAAAAGGAAAATATTGAGAAATTTCTGCTTGGTTCAGCCCCTAAATTACTCTGATGCTATCAAACA
The DNA here is from genome assembly GCF_000334495.1 of Tupaia belangeri chinensis. Classification (NCBI taxonomy): domain Eukaryota; kingdom Metazoa; phylum Chordata; class Mammalia; order Scandentia; family Tupaiidae; genus Tupaia; species Tupaia belangeri. Next base: position 1,134,918 of record NW_006159798.1, read on the forward strand.
GACCCCACAGAAAGGAAGGCTAGTTGTTTAGGACTCTGCTACAAAACAGAATGACCTGGATCCATTTAAAACCATACTGATGGATAAGACCCTATTCCTACCAATTTTTATTTACTGAATATTTTCTGGGGTGGAGCTCAGATATTATTTATTTTTAAAAGCACTCCTGTTGGTTCTAATGTAAAACCAGGTTTAAAAATGACTATACCAGTGAAAAGACTAAAATGCTTCAGGGAAAGCATCAGTGTGCGTGCCTTAATTACATGTGTCTTTACTTATATCATGGTGGGGGAGAAAAGAGTATTTAAGGGCCAGAAGGTAGTGTGGAGGATAAGACGGCTGGATCCCACATTGCCCACTATGCAATTACAGTCCTGCCTTCATAGTTGGAAAAACCCAGCAGACATGTGTGTGTGTGGGGGGCATGTCCAAAATCCTGGGAAGAGAATTAAAGAAAAAGAATTGCAGAATGGCCATCCTCCCTGGTAGGGTGGGGAAGAGTTGTGGTGGTGGTGTCATTTCTCCCTTCCCCTCCCTCTGTCTCTCTCTTTGCTTTCTCTAGTCTGCCCATGTGTCCTATAGTAAAACTTAAAAAAAAAAAGAATTTAATTAATTTGTGCTATGTAGAAAATATCTCATCACCTCCCACTTTCCTGGCGAGAAGGGAAGTACCCCACTGGACTGAGCGATGACAACAACTAAGGAGAAACTCCTCTCCCCGCCTCTCCTCCACCAGCTGACACTTGTTTGCGCTGATGTAGCCCTCTAAATAATTAAAAAGATGGAGTGATTTCTTAATTTACCTATAAACTCTCTATAGCTACTGTGGGCCTTTGGCAAACAAAGAGAGGATTTACTAGTATAATAAAACAAGTACCACATAAAAATTTAAATGCATGTTTTGGGGCATTCTTTACATGGTAATGAAGAGAGGAAGGACAGTAAATGCAGCAAAATTGATAGCCCTGGAGTATGGGGGAATTTCAGGATAGGAGAGAGACAGAATATGAAAGCTGGGAAGAGAAAAAATAAAACTACAGGTGGTTAGCCCTAGGGGGGCAGGCCTCTTTCATAAATAAAACTACAGGTGGTTAGCCCTAGGGGGCAGGCCTCTTTCATAAACAAAACAAACCAAACCAAAAACCTTTGCATAAATTAAAGTCTCCCTCTCCTCCAGGATCTTGCCCTATTTGCCTCCTCTGTAGACATCTTTTTTCAGTGTACACACCAGAAGCCCTGCCTCCACCTCCAACACACGTACTTGGGGAGCTCTCCACAGTACTGACAATTAAGATTCCGACACCCGTGAGCTAAACTCAGGTGAACACACAGATTCTTGATTAGGCAAGAGGAAAGTTAGACTTAGAAAATATTCCTTAGATACCCTACTGAATTAATCTGTGAGAAACAGTAACGTGATGAATAAATACTTGTGGAATGAAAGAATGTTTTTCTGTTTAACAACCTGTTGGAACCAAATGGGCAACTCAGGGCAAATCTAACTAAAGATGGGATGGGACAAGGGGAAATTTTATAACACTGGCACAGCTGTCTCTAAGGGGATATATCTTGGGAACAAAATATTCATGGAACAGCATGAAGAGGATATGATTCCTATGGATTTTCTCAATTGATATCCTCAACTATCTAATGGAACAGGTATGTTGATCACCCCAAATTCACTGATCAACAAAACGAAGTACAAGAGACCCAGTAACATAACTGAAGTCCCGTGACATGGGACCTGTATTCAAGTTCAGATCACAGGACTTCAGAGCCCTGTACTAATATACCACCCACTATCCGTTCACCAGGGACAAGACAACAGAGCAATCAGCAAAGAAGTTCAGATGGGACCCACTTCAGCTTCTCCCTTCTGATGAGCCTCCCTCTTTTCTCACTCTAAGATACTTAAAAATAACAAGAAGCTTATTGACCCTTAAAAGTTGAGGAGTGCCTTACTCAGAAAGGTATGCAATTGTCTTGCTTAGAAATGTTTTAACACGAAGAAAGATGTCCACTTCATAGAATGCTTATTTGGCAAAGCCCCTGGAGACCATGCGGTCCAGACCTCTGTTTAATACTGAAGAGACTTGTTTGCAGGGACATAAAGTACTTCCTAGTCAAAGGGCTTTTCAATTATGGAATCTAAACTCCGGGCTATTCCCCTTATCTTTTTCTCTTTTAAGTATACTGAGCCACTTTATTTCCCTCTAGAATGTCCTGACAAAACCTATTTGGCAATATAAATACAGATTTGTTGACCTCATTAACCTTATCCTGGACCATGCCACTTCAAGAAATTCTGCTTTCCTGATATAAAACCAATTCATCAATTTTTTTTTTCTCTCCACAGTCTCTAACTTCTGCGAATCCCCATGAAAGGGAAGGTAACAGGGAGGGAGGGGAGCAGCGGTAGTGATAAATAAATGACAAATGCCCATATGCTGTGATTAAGTGAAATCTCTTCATAAGAAAATGAAACAAAGGAAAAAGATAAAGAAGTAAGC
>NW_006159798.1:1139599-1163683 GCF_000334495.1 Tupaia belangeri chinensis
CTGTGAGAAACAGTAACGTGATGAATAAATACTTGTGGAATGAAAGAATGTTTTTCTGTTTAACAACCTGTTGGAACCAAATGGGCAACTCAGGGCAAATCTAACTAAAGATGGGATGGGACAAGGGGAAATTTTATAACACTGGCACAGCTGTCTCTAAGGGGATATATCTTGGGAACAAAATATTCATGGAACAGCATGAAGAGGATATGATTCCTATGGATTTTCTCAATTGATATCCTCAACTATCTAATGGAACAGGTATGTTGATCACCCCAAATTCACTGATCAACAAAACGAAGTACAAGAGACCCAGTAACATAACTGAAGTCCCGTGACATGGGACCTGTATTCAAGTTCAGATCACAGGACTTCAGAGCCCTGTACTAATATACCACCCACTATCCGTTCACCAGGGACAAGACAACAGAGCAATCAGCAAAGAAGTTCAGATGGGACCCACTTCAGCTTCTCCCTTCTGATGAGCCTCCCTCTTTTCTCACTCTAAGATACTTAAAAATAACAAGAAGCTTATTGACCCTTAAAAGTTGAGGAGTGCCTTACTCAGAAAGGTATGCAATTGTCTTGCTTAGAAATGTTTTAACACGAAGAAAGATGTCCACTTCATAGAATGCTTATTTGGCAAAGCCCCTGGAGACCATGCGGTCCAGACCTCTGTTTAATACTGAAGAGACTTGTTTGCAGGGACATAAAGTACTTCCTAGTCAAAGGGCTTTTCAATTATGGAATCTAAACTCCGGGCTATTCCCCTTATCTTTTTCTCTTTTAAGTATACTGAGCCACTTTATTTCCCTCTAGAATGTCCTGACAAAACCTATTTGGCAATATAAATACAGATTTGTTGACCTCATTAACCTTATCCTGGACCATGCCACTTCAAGAAATTCTGCTTTCCTGATATAAAACCAATTCATCAATTTTTTTTTTTTTCTCTCCACAGTCTCTAACTTCTGCGAATCCCCATGAAAGGGAAGGTAACAGGGAGGGAGGGGAGCAGCGGTAGTGATAAATAAATGACAAATGCCCATATGCTGTGATTAAGTGAAATCTCTTCATAAGAAAATGAAACAAAGGAAAAAGATAAAGAAGTAAGCCTTCCATAAATAAATCCAAAGTTCTGTCGTTTAAGATTACAAGTTAGTTGGGACCAGCAGTTAGCGTAATGGATATGTAACTGGACTCCCATGTACTCGACCGTGGTTCACGTCCCAGACCCAGTGGCTTAAAACTCACGCCAGGCACGTGTGCGTGCATGCTCAAGATCCCAAGAGGAAAAGGGAGGAGAAGGGATTGCGGCATGGCCATCCCCCTGGGGGGTGATTTCTCGCTTTCTGTCTCTCTGTCTGGAGAGTGCACGCACCCTATAGCAGAAACCCCTCCAAAAAAGATTAGACTTTAGTAACACAGACTGCTAAACTGATCGTTATCACCTGTACTGTTTACCTGACCCACAAGCTTCTATTTTTCTTAGTCTACCATCATCAGCACCATATGTATCCTCACTTGTGACATCTATACTCTAGAAGTACAGTCTGTGATTTACAGTTGGGAAATAAACCTTTGAGAAACAACAGTTTGGAACTTCTGAATACAGCAATAAAGGAAAACAAATGCCAGGTTTTACCTTGACAATGATTTAAAAGCTGCTAATAAGAAAGTAATTACTTACACTGGATGAAGAAATCAAATTGACACACTGCAAATGCTTTGATTGCTTACACCCAGAGCTGGACATTTAGTCTAAATAAATGAATTCAATGTTGATGCGTGCTATAGTTTATACGTTTTGTATAATTTTTTAGAGAAAAAAATTTCATAAGTTACTAAATATAAACTTAAAGATATTTCAGTAGAAATTGGTTAGCCACCGCGACATCTGAAAGTCATTAGAATCATTCTCAAGGGGGACCAGCAGTTAGCGTAATGGCTATGTTGCTGGACTCCCATGTAGTCAACCGCGGTTCGAGTCCCGGACTCGGTGACTTAAACTCATGCCAGGCGCGTGTGCATGTGTGCCCAAGATCCCGAGAGGAGAATGGAGGAGAAGGGATTGCGGCATGGCCTGCCCCTTGGGGGGTAATTTCTCTCTTTCTCTCTCTGGCTCTGTCTGGCGAGTGCATGCGCCCTATAGCAAAAACATCTCAAAAAAAAATTAAAAAAAAAAAAGAATCATTCTCGAGGGACCAAAGATTGGCATTTCTAGATTTGTTTATGGTTTGGGATTTTTCTTGTTTTTAGTTTTTCTATAGGGCACTTGCACTTGTCAGAGAGGGAGAGAGAGAAAAAAAAAAAAAAGTGAGAATCCCTACTCCCCATGCCCTGGGATGGCCATGCCACAACCTCTTCTCAGGAACTGCAAATATTCACTATTTTAGTTTTATATTGCCATGATTACATATGTGAAGTTCAATAAAAGAAAAAACTCTCTCTCTGCATTTAGTTTTAGTTCCTATTCTTTTTGTTCATTCACAAAATAATCTTGTCATGCAGATGAGGGATCTGTCAAACATGACCCACTGTGTACTTAAAGAACATTAGGTGCATCACTGAGTAAATGGTCAACTGATATTTATCCATGGAATGGTTTACTGTTTTTTTTTTGATAAAAGGAGTTATTCATATTTAATTTTATTTATTTATTTACTTATTAATTTTAATTTGACCAGAAAGGGAGAGATAAAGAGAGAGAGAGCAAGAGAGAGAGAAAGCAAGCCGCCAGGTCTGGGACTTGAACCAGGGTTGGTTGTGTGGGAGTCCAGCACCCTTAACCATCATGCCACCAATGGTTTACATTCTCCCAGCTCTCAGAGCTCTCAGAGCATACATTGTTGCTTCCAGGTCCTTACTCTTACACTGAATGATGGAGGCTACCATGTGGACCCTGGTGTGGTGGTTAAGGCAGCTGGATCCCACATTGTTGACTGCTCATTTCCAGTCTCAGACCCAGCAGCTTGAAAAGCATACTTTGCTGTGTATGCATGCCTAAAATCTAGAGAGGATAATGGAAGACAAGAGACTGTGTTATGGCCATTCATCTGAGAAGGGATTTTCACTTTTCATGTTTCTCTCTGTATATTTTTCCCTGGTGAGCACATGTGCTCTATAGAAGGGAAAAAAAAGAGAGAGAGAGAAAGAAAATGAGAGAGAAAAAGAGAGAGAGAAGATGGGTTAGCAGGTGGTGTAGTGGTTGAGGTGCTGGACTCCCACATGACTGACCACAGTGAGTTCTGGACCAGTGGCTTGAAATTCACACTGGGTGCATGTGTGTGTGGGCCCAAAGTCCCAAAAGGAAAATGGAAGAAATGAGATTACATTTTGCCATCCTCCTTGGGGAACAATTTCTCACTTTCTCTCTGTCTGTCCAGCAAGTACACACAATCACAAAAATCGCTAAAAAAAAAATAATAATAATAATAACAACAATAATATGAAAAAAGAGAAAAAAATCTACTATGTGCCAGATTGGAGGTTAGGAATGTGCGTTAAGCAATTTTAGTAAGAGGCAGCAAGGTATGCACTAGCCACTATGCACAAAATGTCTGTAAGTTAGAGATCCTGAATACCTTGTAGTTGTTTTTCAGCATATCTGTTTTGTGACCCTTGAATCCTAAGGTACACATCATTATATAGTTATTTCCCTAGGACCTGGAGAAAGTGAAACCCAGGTTTGATAGTTCTCTTGCCAACAAGCTGCCTAGCTATTAGGAAAAGCAACATAAAAGCATGAAGAATAAAGGGCAAGCCTTAGTTGACTGAACTGAAGTGTCTCAGAGTTTGGGGGCAAACTTATTTTTTGCTACTGTAGTTTACTCAAAATGTGTAAGGGATCCCTGTAACTGAACCTGGCAGCAACGACTGGAGAGCAAGCATTGGCTCTAGCTCACTAGCTGTATATGTATATTTTTGGTGTGTGCCATCACATTTGTTTTTCTTTTGATCATTTCTTGTTTCAGAGTAGAGCAAAAACCTACTGCAAACATCTTGAAAAAAATATGGGTAATTTGCTTAGAAAAACCTCTCCTGTTTAACGAGGCAGTGAAAAGAGAAAATAAGCTGAAACAAACCAAATTCAGCACTTTTGAAAATATTCAAAGAAAGGTCCTTGCTTCCTTGAGATACTTTCAATCTGAGGAGCAAAAATTGGAGAAATAGATGAGAGAGATACAGCAACAATTAACTTTTTAAGAAGCTAACGTATGTTTCAGTCAGGGTGTTTTCAGCGGCAGGTAATAGAAAAACAGAATAGCTGCTTAAACCTAAGGAGCATAAACAACCTGTTCGTTGTTTATGTAACAGGTCATCTAGAGGAAGGTGGTTCTGGAGTTAGTGGAGCCCCGGCCTGACATAATCAGAGCCGATAGTCTTCTGCAAATCCTGCTGGATTTTCCCTGTCTTTTCAAAATAGTACTTCTCAAAACATCAGAGACATTCAAGGCAAGAAGAGGAAAGAAATGGCAGGTAAGTACTTTCACTTCACACCTGTCTTTTATTAGAAATCACAGTATTTCCCAGAAATATAATGAATGTCTCATCTGTGTGTGAATACAGAGATGGGTCACTTGGACAATCGTGACTTTGCAAGGAACAATTGAAAGTAAATACCCAGCAGAAAGCAACCAAAGTATAACAAAAACATTTTCAAAATGATAATGTTAGCAAAGATGTTGGAGAACAGAACATGAATGACTGTTAAGTAGTTAATTAACCTTGTTTCATTTCAAGACTATCTAATTCATTGCAACAAAAATTGATGTCACCCTCATTTCTTCATCCTGTTAGGATTTGGAGCACTCATATACATTTGAATAGTGTTTTTGAAGCCACCAGGGCCAGGACTCAAATCAAATTGTTGGCCATGTGGAATCTGGCTCCCCCAACCACAAGGCCATGAGGTCAGCCCAGTTTGGTGATTTTTAAATTCACATTACCATATTAAAGGCTCTGGTAATCTGTAGTAAAGATATAAAAACAATATAAAATTTTTATTCAGTTTCTTAATTTTTTTTTTAACAGAATCCATTGTTTATGTAACACCCACGAAAGCCATTCTGGAGTATATTCCTCTTGTTAACTCAAACTAGGGGCAAGTTTTTGGTTGGAAACTTGGTATTTTCCTAAATCATATAATTTAATATTGATATCCATCCAAACTGCTCACAATAATGCCCATCAAAATTATTTGAGATAGGGACCAGCAGGTGGCATGGTGGTTAAAACACTGGTCAACCATGGTTTGAGCCCCAGAGCCAGCAGCCTGATAATCATGCTGGGCATGTACATATGTATGCCCAAAATTTTGAGAGGAGACCAGAGGATAAAGGATGTCCATCCTCCCTGGGGGTAGAAGGGTGATTTCCCACTTTCCCTCTCTGTCTCTCTCTGGTAAGTGCACATGCCCTGGCAAAAAAGTTTGTTTATTTATTTATTTAGTTAGTTAGTTAGTTAGTTAGTTATTTAAATTGTTTGAGATATTTTGTTTTCCTATCTGTCTGAACTGGCAAGATATAAATTAGAATACGCAATCATAATTCCCACTTAACAGAGATCTGACAGAAACATAAGTTTAATCACACACAGGCAGGGTAGAATATCAAGCTACTGGCATCGAGAATTGTAGTGCAGAACAATAAAATACTATTTGATAGAAAATAAATGCTGGTTGCACAGTATAAGAGGCGGTAGAAAGGGGAAGCAGTCAACTCATCTGTTCATTTCAGGGAAGGGCTCATATGTCTTTTAATTTACCCCAGAGTTTCTACAAATGGCTTTCAAGACGACTTGGGTGATATAAACATGAACACACACACATATCTGGTTCCTACACAGACTTCTAATGTCAAGTGTTTAGTCAGAAATGATTTTCTTTCATCTTTTATCTCCGTGGTTGTTTACATCAACTTGGTGTCGGGCTACGTGGGCCCAATGAAGAGCACTCACCTGGCTATAAAACCTAGACCCTGAGAGAAGTCTAGCACACACCCATCAGAAGAAAAATAACAGTGAAAATCAGAAATCATCTCACTGTCAAATGGATGAGTCTTTCTGTTCAATTCCTTCTTCCCTAGAGAATTTATAAGATCTGTTGTTCTGTGAATCATCAAATGCAGCATTTGACTGCCTCCAATGCTAGGAGGCAATGAGGAGGGCGGGGGGAGTTAACGCAATACTTTGACTCAGAATTTCCCCTGCATTCTCTCCTCATGAAGTACTGTCTAAGCCCAAGTAAAGTTGACCAGGACCAGGCTCTAAGGAGGTAAGTGACTTATCCAAAGACATCAAGATATTAAGGGTTATATACATATTTGGAACTTGATCATGGGTCTGCTATCAAAGACTATGTATGTTCTTTACTCCTTCAAAGAAGTATATAAACTGGTATTGAATCAAGAAGCACAGTTGGAATCTAACCCAGGCAGTCTGAGCTTAGAGTTCACACCCTTAACTGACTGACCACTATGGATTCTAGAAAGCACACTGAATTGTTGTAAAAATGGCAGATGAAATCACATCTATTCACATCATTTTCCCTCCTCAGACTTACTGAGATATTAGTGAGGGAAAGAAAGGAATGCTAGGAGGCAATGGGGGGAAAAAATCAATACAATCGGGCAACCTCGAGTTAAAGTCTTCACCAAAGGAAAAGCTTAACTAACAGTTGGGAGCCCAATTACGGGCATAGCTCAGGCAGGTAAATACGGGAAGGTTAAATCCAAACCACAATTCTGTCAGCGTCGGACATTTTGCCGTATTGAAAATGGTAACATGCTTTCACTGTGTCATGTTCGCAGAACAAAAGTATCAACAGAAAGTTCTTCTAGCTTTTTATCTTGGAAAACTACAGATTCTAAATAATAACCTGTTATTTTCTGAAAAATTGAAATAGCTCTTGGTTAAAAAAAAAAAATAGCTTCATTTCCCAGTGAAGGTGATGGAAATAATTTGGAATAGAACCATGTTTTAAGGCCTAGCTACAGTGTCTACTTTCATCTGTTCGTAGTTTTTGATGAGGTTTATTTCCATGTCTGTGGTTAAAAACAACTATACAAAGGATTTTAAAACTTTCCTCAGAAACATCAGGAATTTTTTTTTATGCTGTCATGGCTAATTTAGTACATCGGTGAGTGATCCAGGAATATGCTCCTTGAAAATATTGTAATGCCTTATTTCCCAGCATTGCCTCATTTCATGGTCACAAGTCTCTTAGTTACCAATGCATCCAATACTTTACCTTGTAGTAGTTAATGTACACGAAGCTCATCTCTTTAATGATAATATTTGTATAGCTTCTCAAGACTGTATTACATATAGACTATTCTAAAATTAATTTTACAATGTTCTTGTACTTTTCTATTGTTCAATTTTATGCAAACCATACAAGAGTTTCAGTTCATACTCTGGAGAGGAAATCACTCACGGCTCTTCACTCTTAGGCTTTTATTATTTTTTTCTGCAGCATGTATACTTTGCTTCACTATAGTTATTTATGTACATCTTACCTGCTCTGAGTACATCCTCTTTGAAAATACACTGGGAATTATTTATCATCCTATTTACCATGTCTATAGCAGAGTCTGACAAATAGAGCTATTCTGACCCTATTAGAATCTCTAAGTGTAATAACAATCAATATGTTATTATCCATCATCATCTAAATACACATTAGAAAAGTGTATGTTTTAGTAATTAAAATTCAAAACACACTGTCAGCCTTAAGTGGAGTTCCTGCTTAAGTTCTTATCATTGGATTTTAGTTGATTTAACCATGCCAGGCGTCAGTTTCTTATGTAAAAAAGCAGCTATGAATACACACGATAAATTAGGCTTTTATAAGAATTAAGTGCAACGGCGACTCTGATGCTTTCCCATGGTTGCAAATACCCACTTAAGTTGGCTATTGTCTCCTCAGTTAAAAGCAAATACTAAGACATAAACGCTATGTCTTCTCCCATCTCTTCTTCCTCTTTCTCCCTCTATTTCTTCTCTTTCTCATTCACACACACACATACATCACATCTGTATGGTTGTACTAATAAGGAAAAGCTAGGTTATGATGTGATAACAAACAACTCTCTAACGTAGGTGGCTTAACAGACTCCTTGCTGTATTTCATGTCCATCCACTGAGCCCTGATCAACATTATGCAGCATGTCAGAGTAGGCATAGTCTAAGTACCCCCTAAGGTCTAGCCACCAGTGAGTAGCACTAGGTATGCCTCAATTAAAATGAGGAAAGGAATATCTGCCAGGCTCTTGTCTGACTGCTCTAGGCTAAAAAAATTACCAGTCGATAAAGGGGAAAGCTATTGTTTCCCTGGCTCCTGTTTTTGGCCAATCCCCAGAACATCAGCCTAGGCCTGACTTTAATGGCTGGTACTTACCAATGGTGACAAAGCAGATCTTTTCTGCTTTCCAAGCTTTCTCCAGTTCTTGGTGAGTTTCCTCTGCCTGGACTGAGAGAGGACAGCATTGGGTGCATATAAGCATCCTGCCAATCCATACCTATCTATCTCATTCTTCCTTTTAATTCATTATACTGAGAGACCCTGGAGTCTACCAAGTGAGCTTTCACACTTGACCAGCTATAACATGTCAAGTTATTTGTTATCCTTTCTGTCTCAGTTTTCTCATCCCTAAAACAGAAAATAATGGCACCAAATTTGAGACTTATTTCTTATGAGAACTGAAAGGTAATTCAATAATATTTAATCCTGTATTCAAAAGGGCCAAAGTAGACTTCTAGTTCTATATTTATTAACTGCATGAGCTCAAACCAACTCCGTATCTCAGAGCTTTATCTGTAAAATGGAAATGACAATAGTATGCCCCAAAATCCTTGTAAGAACTAAATAAGTCAAAAACCTATAATTAGGTCTTGTTGAGAACATAATGAATGTTCACCGTGTATTTGTATTACAATGTTCCATGTTCAGTCTAGCACTTAGGCATGATCACTAGAAATCAAGGGACCTAGATTCCAATTTCCCATGCTACCTCCCATCTGGGTAATCTTGGGCAAGTCATCTCTCCTTTCTCAGTTATTCCCTCATCTGTAAACTATGACTTAGGCTGGAAGAACTCTGAAGTCTTTTCCAGTATTAATATTATCAATTATTTCAGAACAAAACAAGAGGCATTTTTCTGTCTGCTCGTCCTGTTGCCCAACTCTCACAATGGGCCATTCTCTTGGATACTTTCCAGTATCAGTATTTGCTTTTCACTGGTGTTCTGCTTAGGAAGGATAGTATAGATTTATTCTAATTTCCATAGTTTATACTGTACATATATTTTCTCTACATTCTACATCACATGATGCTTTTATGTCTTGAAAAATCCCTTCTCAAGCTAGCCCATGACTTGGTGCTTAAGGAAACAGGATCCCACATGAACCCCTGTGCCCTTTGAGTCCTGACTCAGAAGCTCAAGAGACACGCCAGATGTGTGTGCATGTTTGTCTAAATTCATGAAAGGAAGGAGACACAGGAGAGAAGGGATTTCCATGTGACCATGCCCCGTGGGAGGTGCTTACTTGTTTTCTCTCTATATCTCTGATGAATGCACGTCTGTGGCCAAAACCCCAAAAGGAGGTAGAGATGGAGGGGGTTGCAGCATGGCCATTCCCGGGGGCAAGGGGTACTTTCTCTTTATCCCTCTCTCTGGGGACCACACACATGGTCTCTGACAAAATTGAAAAAAAAAAAAAGTCCCTGAGCTAGCTAATTCTGAAATATAATGGAAACTTGCTGAGAGCATGCTTTTCATATATAAACCCTGAGTTTATGCCAACTATCTAACTCACACACGAAGCCCTAAATCATATCAGAACCATCTCTATAGCTTAGAGCCCTTCAAATGATCCAAACTAGCTAATCTTAAACTATTTACCTTGCCTTTACCACAGAACCCTCAGTAAGTCTCTACCCAAGCTCTTCCCTTGCTCCTGTTTTCCCTGCCTAGTCACCCTCCTTTTCTCCCTCATGACCCTGTGTGGTAGACAGTGACTATTTCTCTGAGACCTGCGAGCACAATGACCTTCTTCCTTCTAAGGCTCATTCACTTTCCCTTCTGTGGCCACACCAATTTCCTATGATTCTCAACTCTAAAATATAAGCAAATGAGCTCAAAACCATGAGGGACCAAATGGTGGTACAGAACAATGTAGCACTCTGTGAGGCTGCCTCCCATGGGAAGATTCTAGATTGATGCCCAGGAGCATTCTGGGCACAGATGTAGCCATGATCCAAGGCTGGCTGAAGTTGGGTGAAGATTGTGGTGTGAAGACCCTACATCCCCCACACCACCTTCTACCTTCTCTCCATCTTTCTCACTCATGGAAGAAAGAAACTAAATATACATACACACACACACACGCATGCACACATATTTAACTATGTTTCTCTCAAACTTGTCTTTTATCATTGTTTTATCCTTTCATCTCTCAGGCCTTTGTTTTGTTGTTTTTCTTCAAAATGTCACCATTATGCATGGTTATCTAGATTACATGGTAACATCTGAAAAGGTGATCTGTGCTTTACCTGAGGAAATGGAAAACCATGGCTCAATATGAGACTGTAATAGGAAAATTTTCCATCTTCTGTACTTCTAAGTGCTTTGTATATACCTTCCTGGTGTCATTGATGTGTTTTCTTCAATGTTCCAGCACACAGCCACTGCTTACTGTATCAGCGAAGACTAGTCAGAAAAGCAGGACCAATACAAACCCTGGGGAAACTAGGGCTTACTAAGGAAATTAGGCTGGTGTGTGCAGAATCATCACATAACTTGTACAGGAATGCACAGGAATGTCAAGGAGAAACTCTGTCACATAGCCCTTTCAGAGAGGCTGCACTCCTGCCCTTGGTTGGCCTCAGACAACTACTGGTTGAAGAGGCCAATAGTCTGGAAGAGGAGCTGCAACCTGGAGCCCACCAGACACTGCTACATACCTGTCCGATGATTAGAGCCTTCAAATGATAATTGTGCCTTCTGATCTGTGCCTCCCAATCTAATGTAAGTTCTTCCTTTTTTGGAAATGTCATTGCTGGGCTTTTCAGTTTAACATAACCAAACCCCGTTCCCTATTTCTGTCTCATACTGGTACTTATTTCACTCAAGAGAGAGAAAGGGATTCTCCTAAATTGCTCCCAGTGTCTAACAAAGAGAAGGCACTCAGGAAATACTTGATAAGTGGCAATTCAGAACCAATTGCCTACAAATCACAGTGAGTATAATTGGACTGACCTGAACATAAACCAAGCACTAGTCCTGAGAATGACCCAACTTTCTTCCATCTTGCACTTATCTAATTCACAATGCAAAAGAGAGGGCCATGGATCGTAAATTGTATAAAAGAAAAGTGCTATTGTTCATAAGGTAATGAATATAAGTAAAGGCAATGTTTTCTATATAATCAGGAAAGTCAAACTATACTTGCATTTTGCAAAAGTGTTTGCCAAAGTTGAAGAGGTTGTATATTTGGCCTTTGTGTGGCCTAGAGCGCCAGGAAGAAACAAGGGGAGAGAGAACTGAGATAGAACTCAGAACACGAGAACTTTATTGCTTTTGACGCTTCTGCATTTCTAGAAATATCACAGAGGGAGAGGGAATAAAAAATTGTAAGTCTCTGGAAGACACAGAGGAAAATAAATTATTTCACGCAATCGAGAGAATTGAGAAGTGATAAAGATAAAAGGAATGAGTTTTAAACTAAAATCCAGAAGAACCGGAATCTAGCTCAGAGTCTGCCACTGACTTACCTAGTGACTCTGACCAAGACAAAATTACTTCCTGATACTTGATAATTTATAAAATACCCAAAATTAGACCAAGTATTTTATAAGCCCTTCCAGTACTGTTACCATATAACTTTGACTCTAATATTTAATCAAATGAAAATCCAGAAACAATGGTGTATGCTATTTTCTCAGGGCAATTTCATTTGTCCTCTAATTATAAAATTATAGACTCAGATTATTCCAAAGATGTATCAAAGTCTATTAAGAACTAATACATTGAGGGACACAACTTAAGAAGGAAAGTAGAAAGGAAGGGACACAGGAAGGGAATGGGAATGAAGACCAGGAAAGAGAGAGGTAGGTAATACAGAAGGAAGGAAGCAGGAAAACCTATTATTAATACTGGAAGTCATCATGGAATAGGTTTAAAAAAAAAATGTCAGTTTTCCTTGCCTTCCAAGACTATGGCACAACATGGGGGCAAAGCAGCAGCAGAACCACCACACACACACACACACACACACACATGCACAGAGTCAACATTTTTTGAAAAGGTTTTTGCCATATGTACTTGTCAGAGAGAAAAAAAAGAGATGGAGACAGGGAAAGTGAGAAATAACTCCCCAAAGGGGATGATCATCCTGTAATCCCTTCTCCTTCATTCTCCTCCTCAGATCTTGGCACACACACACGCCTGGCATGATTTTCAGGCCATCGATCGGGTCCAGGACTCGAACTGCAGTTGACCATGTGGAGTCTATATGCTATCTGCCGGCCTCCACAGTCAGCATTTTGAAAACTATATGGATACTGTCTCGATTTTCAAAAATGGGAAAAATTCTATTGCAATTGATGAACCTCATGAGATTAAAGGGAAATATTGTTTGCTTTGGGGAAATATCAGTTATAAGGGCTTGATTAAAACTCATCAGTGTGGCAACCTTAAAAGCTGTTTCTTTTTAATTATTTATTTATTTATTTTTGAGAGGTTTTTGCCATAGGGCGTGTGTGCTCACCAGACAGACAGAGAGAAACAGAGACAGAAAGTGAGAAATCACTCCCCAAGAGGGATGGTCACGCTGCAATCCCTTCTCTTTCACTCTCCTCTCAGGATCTTGGGCATGCACACACACGCGCCCGGCATGAGTTTTAAGCCACTGGGTCCAGGACACGAACTGTGGTCGATCACATGGGAGTCCAGCGACATAGCCATTATGCTAACTGCTGGTCCCCCTTGAAAGCTGTTTCTAAGTTTCTTTCAAGTTTCTTTATTTGACCATATCTGAGCTGAGACAACACTTTTCTCAGTAAGTTAATATATAAAGCTTTTTATCACATTGAGATATAAATATAAAACTAAGCTCAACAGTCATAGTGTTAAGGGAAAAATATCAAGATTAGAAACAAAAATACGTGAATGAACAAATGAGTAACATCTACCCAAAATAATGACTACCTTTTAATTTGGGGATTCAAATTTCAACATTTTATTCAAAGTAAAATATTAGCCAACAGCTAATAGAAAACACTAAATTTCCTCATTACTGCTTTCCTTAAAATAGTAAATAACAGAACATACATGCCCAGAAGTATAGAATTAGTTCTGATGTAACGAATTAATAGAACATTTTAAAAATCACATAAAATATGTATTGATAACATAAAAAGATCATGACTTTAAAAAAAATGGGACTTGGGAGGAAGTCACAAATCAGTATTACATTATGCTGACTTTTGTTGACACATACATTGATTAATTGCACATAATCACACAGGGTGGGACTCCTGATCTCATGGAACGTTATAATTAGATCTGATTAAGTTAGCTGTGAGAATTCTCTATACTCAAGTGGGAGAGGGCATCCTGTCAGCTAAAATTCATAAGGTTGATGGTGCAGTGTTCACGGCAAGCAAAACAGGAAATATGGCTGGAATGAGAATTCAAGATCTGAAAACAAAGTGAGCAAAGGTCTGGAAGAAAACACAAACATTTATGGAGTCCAATATAAATTACCAAGAGAGAACCAGAAAAGCGTGAAGCCTGAAGGTGACTAGTACATGGCTCTACCAGCAGGGTGAGATCCTTTAAAGATTGGTTCAAAACAAACAAACAAAAAAACACCAGAGCTGGAGATGCTGAGGTGGAGGGATCTTCATCTGAAACACAGAGTGATAAATCAAGATCATGACTTTAAAAAAAATGGGACTTGGGAGGAAGTCACAAATCAGTATTACATTATGCTGACTTTTGTTGACACATACATTGATTAATTGCACATAATCACACAGGGTGGGACTCCTGATCTCATGGAACGTTATAATTAGATCTGATTAAGTTAGCTGTGAGAATTCTCTATACTCAAGTGGGAGAGGGCATCCTGTCAGCTAAAATTCATAAGGTTGATGGTGCAGTGTTCACGGCAAGCAAAACAGGAAATATGGCTGGAATGAGAATTCAAGATCTGAAAACAAAGTGAGCAAAGGTCTGGAAGAAAACACAAACATTTATGGAGTCCAATATAAATTACCAAGAGAGAACCAGAAAAGCGTGAAGCCTGAAGGTGACTAGTACATGGCTCTACCAGCAGGGTGAGATCCTTTAAAGATTGGTTCAAAACAAACAAACAAAAAAAACACCAGAGCTGGAGATGCTGAGGTGGAAGGATCTTCATCTGAAACACAGAGTGATAAATCTACTAAATAGATACATAGGTTCTGACTGTTTTAAGATTGCATCACACTTTTTTATCCAGAATTTGCCAAGTGGAAGTTTCTCTCACATTAATCTGGTGGGTTATGTGAACCAGAGAGTATCACACCCATTTTACAGACCATAAAATGCCATGTGCAGTGCTAGCCCTTAACGATAGAGGCAATGGCACGCTCTCACAGCACAGGGAGAAACACCTTTCAAGAGCTGGCCTGAAAATGCTTTCTGAAGCGCTCAGAGGGGTTGATAGAACTACAAATGAAATTCCACATGGGTGAGGACTGTGACTGTCACGGGCATTACGAAATCAACACTGGATCGATGCATACTCAGTAGTGAAACAAGCAATAAATGAAAGAAAGAACACAGGAGTTAACTATAGCTGAAAGTAGGTATCACCCAAGGGTGGGCTCCCTTAGATCAGGGTCCACTCTGTGCTCTCTGATCAGGATGTCAAGGAGCAGAAAACAGTCCCTGGAGGACTTTATGCAATGAAGTTTGGTCTCCTTCCACTGAGATGGGGAGAGATGGGAGGGGGATTCATTAGCTTCCAATCAATAGAGACTTGTCTAACGCCTGCTCTGACGGCAGGTGCTGGCCTCAATGCCTGATTTTCCTGGTCTGGTGTGGGCCTTTCTCTTATGATTCTCCAGAACCATAGCAAAGGCTTGCCTGCCTTTAAGAATACCCTTCCCACTCTATCCCACTGCCCGGAGATGCAGAATGAATAAAGCGACCATTCAGAACCTCAAGGCTCTGAGCACCAGAGTTCTCTGCAATGATGAGTTGACATAACTTGCTCTTTCTCTCCATTTATGCACAGGGCTTATAATGGGGCCAATCACAGGTAGGACCAGAGATGGAATCTTAGTTTTTTGTCCACTTAGGCCAGAATAAGAATCAGGGAAATATAAAGAGTTAGAAGCAATATTACAGCTATACACATCCTCAGAAAGGGAGGCCTGAAAGAGTAAATGGGTTGCCTACAATTCACAAGCTAGAAAACAGCATCCCTTCCCCGTATCCTAGCAATATATTAATTTTCTTTCTCCTCCCTGCCCCCTACTCTTCAAGAGCAGAGTGATAAAGCTGAGGTTTATGGGAGGCAATGACCCTTTTAATAACAGCCACTTGCCTCCTCAGGAATAGAGCACTCCTTACTTAAAACGATAACATCTGCTGAGGGAGTGGAAGAAGCTGTTCCCAGGCATGCCCTCCTACTATAATGGGTCCCTCGCTGCTCCCTGAGAGTGGTTGAAGGATTAAACATGAAGAAAACAAATTCTCCAAAAGGCTTCCTTTTCAACTATTATTTTACCATTCATTTCTAATTGCAATGTAACCATGCCACACTAACAGCTGTAATCGGCAGTCAAACCATGCAAAATGCCTGCCGCTGTCAACAGAAAATATGGATTTCAGGTGGGGGCTGCAGGGAGAGAGTAGTGGTACTGCCAACAGGAGACTGTGGGGTTCTAGGGAAAAGTCGGTGTTTCATTTTGAGCTATACCTGGGATGTCAGGAACTGGAAAATTTTTGAAAAGGATGGAACAAATATAGGAAGGGAAGTGAGCTTCTCACTTCAGAGGGGCTATGAAGATAGTGAGCAGCTATTCCCATTCCATGCCAGGTCTTACACTTTAGTTCAAAAGTATGACAAGAAAATTACCTCATTGAAACTGTTTGTAGCTTTACAAGTTTTTCTCCAGAGAATTTCCGAAGCCGCGGTATACAATTCTCACCACCACCAGAGATGAAACAGCTATCAGTACTTTACCTGGAAAAAGTGCACGCCAGTACTGTGACCTGCCCAAGGTCACTCCACAGGGCAATAGTGTTCATTTTGTATTGTAGCAGAGTTCCAGAGACTGGGTAATTAAAAAAATGTACTGGGCTCACAATTCTGGAGGCTGAAAAGTTCAAGACAGAAGAGTAGCATTTGCTGAAGGCCTCTTTGCTGTGTTGCAAGAGGGAAGGAGGGAGGCAAACTCAGCCTTCGATCAGAAACCTGCAACTGAGATAATGACATTTATCTGTTCAGGAAGGCAGCGCCCCCTTGACTTAATCACCTCTTAACGAGATAAATTTCTTGCATGTGAACTTCGAGGAACACATTTAAAACATGGCAGCTGGGATTCAAACCCAGCTCTCATCTCCCAAACTTGTGCTCTTCCAGTACAGCAGGTTGACAAGCTAGCCTTCGACCAAATCTGGCCCACAGCCTCTATCTGTATATATAGTTTTACATAGCCACACCCCATCTACAGCTGCTTCAGGGGCACAGCTTCAGAGTTCAGTAACAGCAAGAGACCATTTTATGGTCCAAGGAGCCTAAAATATTTACTAACTGGTACCTTACAGAAACATTTTATTGATGCCTGCTCTGCAGCCACTCACCCCCTACAGGATCATTACGAGGCCTTTCAATTCAGAGGCTCTCTTCTGATAATAGCTCAAGGGGAGGTGGTGGCAGAACAGTTACCTCTGGTACATCAGTTTAAAACCCTATCATGAGCCTAGTCGCCTTCTGTGGAATGACTCCTTTGTAAACTTGATTTTAAGTTTCTTTAGCCTCAGCCCAAGAACTGGGCCGAGCACTCACTATATCCAAGGGGCAGTTTGTGTTGCTTGTATTTCATTTCTTCAATAAAAAAATTATGGCTCTATAAGTATACTTTTTATGTAGTCATATACATGACTTACAATTTCACATATCAGAATCTAGCACCTTCCCACTCTGGGTATCTATCTTCTCAGCAGCCTAGCCTCCCGTCTGCCCCACGACCTGTTGGTTTCTCAGGACAATCTCACTGTGTCTTCACTGCAGGGCACGAGACTTTCTCACCCAGCTGTAGAAGGTGATGCATCATGACATCTTACAACAGATGCAGAGCTTTTTCCAGGGGCCTCAGATCCTCTTCCTTATTGAAAGGCCAGAGAAAGGAAAGAACGAATTGAAACAAGGCAGAGAGAAGAAAGGAGTAAAATCAGAGGAGAGTTTTTTCCTAAATTGTTTCAACTGTGATGTTTCATTTTTGTTTTTGTTTTTTTTCTTTTATTTTTGGTCCACCACACTTCTCACTATATGGAAGAATGAACCTGCTTTGTTCACTTACGTTCTCCCCTTGAACAGCGCTTGTTGTGTAGCAAACACTCAATGAATACAAGCTGAAACGTGAGTAAGTTTGAGCAGAACAGGGCTTTGCTAAGAACCGAGGAGGGTACATTTGGACTCAAGTGTATATTTTTGCCAGGAATCACAACCATTGTATCTGCCAGTATTACCTTTTTCTTGAAAAGAATCTCAGGATGGAGGTTTAAACCGTCTCAACAAAGGGAAGATCCTCAGCTCAGCAAGAGAGAAAGAAATACTGGGAAATAATTACACCTCCAGTTAGCGCTAGAGCAAAACTGTTAGGCACTGTGCTTTGGGAGCTAGATCACATACCATTGATTGGGGTTCAAATCCCAGATATGACTGCTTGACAAAAAAATATGCATGCATGCCCCAAATCCTTATGAAATGAAGGAGAAAAGATTGTGGCATGACCACGTCCAGTTATAGGGTACTTCTCCAGTTAGCGCTAGAGCAAAACTGTTAGGCACTGTGCTTTGGGAGCTAGATCACATACCATTGATTGGGGTTCAAATCCCAGATATGACTGCTTGACAAAAAAATATGCATGCATGCCCCAAATCCTTATGAAATGAAGGAAAGATTGTGGCATGACCACGTCCAGTTACAGGGTACTTTCTGTCTCTCGGGGGAGTACATGAACCATCTGGCAATCATCAATAAAAGCACTATCTTTATACAATAGACATTTCTTTTCAAATAAATTTTCATTTACCTGGACCAGCCTCTCCTAGAAGCCAAAAGACCAGATAGAAATGTAATTTCCTTAAATATAAGTACCTATGTTGCATTTCTTTCAAAGTATTTGTTTTAGCCACTGGCAAAAATGTTGAAAAATAAAGGTACACAAGGTAACACTTGCATATAATGCCAACTTTTGTGAGGCTGAAAGCTTAAACTCAGTATTTCCTCTTACCTTACAACCAGTAGCACAATGAAGAATTTAATATTTATTCCATCTTTTGCTTCCTTGGATTTTTTATGTGTGGTCTCAGCAGAAAAGTAGGCAACCAAACATCTAATCCACATGCCAGGAAATCTAGTGACACGCTCACTCACTCAAGTCAGAGAGCCAATGGTGCTTCTGGGTACCAGGTGCCTTCGTAATGAGCTTAAACAAGTACAAATCATCAGAGAGGGCCAGAGCCAGAGTGCCACAAATTAACCTGCAGATTAGCCCTGAGCTGACACACCTGCAGATTAGCCCTGAGCTGACACACTTGCTTTGGGTTACCTGCTTTTTCAGAGGTCAAGTTAAGCTCAATCACTTACCATGATTCAGAATTACAAAGCCAGCTTCCCAGCAAGGCAAACTGGATCAATGGGTCTAGGTTCCCCAATTTAAGAACATTGTTGTTATAGATCAATCAGAGATCATAAACAGACAGCTATCTTAGGACCCAGTGTATGTATATAGGAGAAATGATATCTAAAGATAATATATTTATAGATTTTGATTATCTTAAGGCCCCCTTCTGATCTGATTATTTGACATGTAATTTTCTGGGCAAAATCATGTGTTCTATAATGATCATTCATTAGGTTATAAAACAGTTCACCGAACATAGTCGACTCCATTTTATCATTTATATTTCAGCTAAAATAGTCACTCCCTTAGAAAGTGGTTCCAAAGCCACCTAATGTACAAGATACACTAGCATCTCCTTCTGCCACTTCCTGCCACATCACCTTATTTTACTATCTTTATATGATTTACCACAACCCAAAACGATCCACTTCTTCTATTCGTTTGTTGGTCTCCTGTCCTTGCCTGTCTAATCTATTGCATTCAACCATGTTAATATATGTTGAATGAATAAATGCAGACGTGTGTATGTCAAGTACCTTTCCTATACTGATTATTACTCAGAAATCCCTGGGGCTCAGAGAAGGGAAATGACTTGTGCAGTACTATTGACTTATTTAATAGCCACAGGGAATGAGAAGACTGACCTTACTCTCTCTCTTTGGTTCCAAAGCTCACTTTCCATCGCTCCACAGTTTCTCCAGGGGTTGACATTTCTGTATACATGTGCCTCACTCATCTCTGACTACCTGCTACACCAATACACACAATAGAGGCTGTTACTACATTGGTATACTGTGTCCCTGCCACAATTGCAATTCTCCCTTATCAGGTTCTGCTCCCATAAAATATTGTACTTAAAACCAGGAATCTGGTTATTTGTATTTGGTTCCGCCACAGACACAGTGCTTGCCATACTGTGTATGCTCAGAAAGTACTGACTGAACTCACTTGTGGTAATGATGGTGCTCAATATGGCTTAGCAGTTTCCCACAGGTGGGGTATTTTCTGTGCAGAACCATCCCCGATTGCTGCAACATCTATAAACAGATTTTTATTCTTAAATGCGCCTCAGAATACCCTTCTAGATAGGAGAATGTGGGCTAACACAGTTTTTTCTCTTCTTATTTCTTTCCCAACAGCTAAGTCTTCATCTAACATTGCAGCCTGGTAAGATGCTACACAACCTGCTAGACCCAACATAGTTCTCTCCACCTTTGTGATACCCCCTAAAGATTATTGATAGCAGGTTTATTCATAGTTGACAAAAACTGGAAATAAACAAAATGTCCTTGAACAGATTAACAAAGTTTAGAACATCCATAGAATGAAATAATAACTCAGCAATAAAAAGGAATGGATTAATAAGTCATATAACAACATAGATGACCCTTGAATGCATTTTTTTTTTGAGAGGTTTTTCGCTATAGGGCGCGTGCGCTCGCCAGACAGACAGAGAGAGACAGAGGGACAGAAAACGAGAAATCACCCTCCAGGGGAGATGGTCACACCACAACCCCTTCTCCTCCATTCTCCTCTTGGGATCTTGGGCACACACCCACACGCACACACACACGCGCGCCCGGCGTGAGTTTTACGCCACCGGGTCTGGGACGCGAACCGCGGTCGACTACGTGGGAGACCAGCGACATAGTCATTATGCTAACTGCTGGTTCCCGCCCTTGAATGCATTTTGACAAGGGAGAGAAGTCAGACCCACAAGGCTACACATTCTGTGACTGCATTTGTGTAACATTATGAAAGGAACAAAACTGTGAGGTGGAAGACTCATCAGAGGCTGTCAAGTGTTGAGGGAAAAAAAAGAGATCTTGACCATGGAGTAACAGCAGAGGGAATTTTAGGATGATGAAACTGATATTTATAATACTTCCTGAAGGATATATGGTTCTTTATATCTGTCAAAACTCACATAACAGTACATCACAAAGAAAAATTTTTAAAAAGTCAATGAAAAGTTTGAGCTACCTCAGGAACAGATGCAAACCGAGATGAGTTTCAACTTAATTTTATTAGAAATGTATGATATAATCTCACTGAAGAGGATGCAGGGGAAAGAGGTGATCTATGTAACTCTGGAAAACAGAATATTCTAAGTGCAAAGACAGAGATACCTGTATGAGGGGCCACCAGGGGGTGTGGTGGTTAAGGCACTGGACTCTCTCATGGCTGAATGAGGTTCGAGTCCCAGATCTGGCAGTTTGCGTTCTCATTTTCTCTCTCTCTCTGGTGAGCACATGTGCCCTATAGAAAATTTAACAATACGCACACCATCAAATGGTGTAATGACTACATCGCTGGACTCGCACATAGTTGACCACGGTTCAAGTCCCGAACCCAGCAGGTTAAAACTCACACCAGGCATGTATATATGTGCGCCCAAAGTCCTGAGAGGAGAATGGAGGAGAAGGGATTGCAGCGTGTCCATCCCCCTTGGAGGATGATTTCTCACTTTCTGTCTCTGTATTTCTGTCTCTCTGGGGAGCACATATGCCCTATAGCAAAAATCTCTTTCTAAAAAAAAAAATGATTAATAATAATAAATACAATTAAATAAATAATTCTTTTTTTAAAAAAGATACCTGTATGAAGACAGTATACTCTAGTTGGTAGTTTCGTTTATCATAGGGGTACAGGTTAGCAATTCTGAAACTACCTTACTGGTATACTAGAATAGAACTAATAAGTAAGTAAGGAGCCAGTTTTTCACTGTCAGAGAAAGAAGTTACAAATAAGCAAGGATGGAAGATTCGAATGAACTCTAGGTGCTAAAATAATGTAATGTCTCTCAACAAGAGAAAACATAACTTCTCACTAAAGTGTGGGCTATGTATACATAGTGACTTCCTTACAAATAATACAATTTTTTTTTGAGAGATTTTCACTGGAGGGCGCGTGCGCTCGCCAGACAGACAGAGAGAGACATAGAGACAGAAAGCGAGAAATCACCCCCCAGGGGGGATGGTCCCGCCGCAATCCCTTCTCCTCCATTCTCCTCTCGGGATCTTGGGCATGCACGCACATGAGCCTGGCGTGAGTTTTAAGCCACCGGGTCCGGGACACGAACCGCGGTCGACTACGTGGGAGGCCAGCGACATAGCCATTACGCTAACTGCTGGTTCCCACAAATAATACAATTTTGAAAGAGGAAGAAAGAGCAAAATTAGAGTGGAGAACCTGACAAGCACTGTCTCAGCTAGGTGATCAATACAATATCAATATGTCCCCGTGATAGCCAATAAAAATGGCACTTTACAACTGCGTGGTCTTCCTCCACAACACATATAAATCCGTAATCATAAAAAAGAAACAATTAAACTCTACTTGAGAGATATTTTAAAAATCACTGGTCCTCTTCTAAAATTCCAATGTCCTCATAGCGACGCAAACCAGAGAAGACTGTCACAGCAACAAAAAGCAATGTGGTGTCCTGGATGGAATCCTGGAACAGGAAAGGTATATTGGGTAAATACTAAAGAAATCTGAATAAAGTATGGGCTTTAGTTAATAGCTTAATATGGCTTTATAAGAAATTTAAAGTCCAATTTCCGTATGAAACATTACATAGCAGGTTCCACTTTTGTTTCAGGTATACCTTTGAATTTATTTCCCATTCAAAGTAAAGAGCAACACCTGCTTCTCAGAGACGGCCTTGAAGCTTTGCACAGGGGCAACTCCTCCTCACACTATCCACATTGTCTGCCATTTGTTTTCAGGTTGCTGCAGAAATGTTGTTCAGCCAGTGTCCTCTGTTCAGGAAAAGCAGAATTATTCTCTGCATTTCCTAGCCAGAAATAACACAGTAATTCAGATAACACAAAAAAAGTAGTAGAAGAATATTTTGCATATATATTTTAGAGAAGTAATTTTTTTTTTCTCAACAAGTATTTGCCTACTAAAGAAAAACCAATGAACAAATAAACAAAAACCTCTCTGCATTTTTGGAGATGTTTCAGGGAAAAGAGATTTCACCAGTAAACAAGCTTTGAGTACCAAGGTATTTAACAGATATTCTACATTTACCACTAATGCCAGAAAGGGCATCTTGTCCTATGCCTTGATTCAAGCCACTGTGATTTAGAGCACTTGAGACAAAAACCTGGCAGGTTTTTTATGTGTCATTTCTGAACTAGAGTTTTGGATTTGCCAAAAAGTGCTCTCTTTATCTCAGTCTTTCCAAAATCTTTCTTTCAAGATATGAGCAATTATCGACGTCAAAGAGAGTTTCTAACTTGTGAAGCATTAAGAGCAAAAAGAAAAAAAGAAAAACTTTACATCTAAAATTATTTCAGTCTTGATTTTACAAGTCTTACCTGTTTCACAAATTTAAATTTGCTGCTTAAATACAGAAAATCATTTAATTATCTACAGCAAGAAAGTTATTCAATTAGTATGAGAGGATTCAAGCTCAAATTGGAGTATTAATTTTCAGAGTTATGATAGGAAAGATACCATAAACGAGTTAAGATGTGAAGACAAAAGTCTCTCAAACCTGAATGGAAAGAATTTCTGATTCAATTATTTGATTAAACTACTCTTAGGAATGATAATAAAATCATAATCTCTGTCATGAGGGCTGATTCATAGGGAAAATCCTGTGGATGATCTCATTTTAAGTACTATTAACATGATTTGCTTTAGTCTAGTATGTGCCTGTGTA
The DNA here is from genome assembly GCF_000334495.1 of Tupaia belangeri chinensis. Classification (NCBI taxonomy): domain Eukaryota; kingdom Metazoa; phylum Chordata; class Mammalia; order Scandentia; family Tupaiidae; genus Tupaia; species Tupaia belangeri. The sequence goes on from NW_006159798.1 coordinate 1,163,182, forward strand.
CCAAAGGAGTTCAAAAATAAGCAGACTACTATTTTGAAATATATATAACTTTTAATAAAAAGTTAAAGATGAGTACAACAAAGTAAAATACCACTTTTTGAAAAGGCTTCTGGCAAATTACACTACAACTAAAACATAGGGAAAGGTTCTGGACTGGATAATTTGTGCAGTTTAAAGAAAGTAGACTGGAATTAAATGTATCTGCTCCCTAGACGTTTTCTTGGCTTTTGAAGATGAAGATGAGACAAAGATAGTTTTTTTCAGCAGCTAATACTATTTCCAAGGAATATGGACAAAAGATTTAGTTCACAGATTCTTTCAAGTGCAGAAACTCCCATTCAACTCCATGGTCTTTGGACTCCCTTAATTAGCCCTTTCCATTGTTCTTCTGTTTACATCTAGCCCCAACACCATTTCTCTACTCACTCTTTTCATATTTATTTATTTATTTATTTATTTATTTATTTATTTTTAACAGACCACCATGACTTGTTTCTCTGCT
>NW_006159798.1:1163702-1227606 GCF_000334495.1 Tupaia belangeri chinensis
ATCTCCTCTATCAGGAAGCTGGCAGGCCTGTCTGTGCCTTATTCCCTCTGTCCAGAGTAGTCCTCTCCCTTTTTCCTCTCCATTTGTTCCCAATAGAGGGCGCCCCGGACGAAGAAGGCTTGTGACAAGAGCCCTGCCTTGCCTCCCTTGGTTAAAATCCTATCACACCTGGGACACATGCCCCAGGAGGGCCATGTGCAGGGCCTCTGCCTCCCTCCCTGTCACTAGCCAGGCCCGCGGCCGGACTGGAGCAGAGCCGGATCCAAGCCACAGCCGGAGCCAGAGCTGCAGCGACAGAGACATGGAAACATGGAGGCCTGATCGTGCACCTCCCTGAGCTGAGGCAGCGACCGGGGCTTCCCCTGATTACTCTGCCTCCGGGAACTTCAGTGCACCGAGCTGGAAGCGGATGGACCAGCCGGCTGAGACAGGTTGCCTTGTGCAAATGCAGGTTTATAGATAGGTTATCTACCAGATTAGAAGATGGCATCGAATAGCAGCAGAATCGGTGATCTTCCAAAAAACGAAACTTAAAAAAGTTATCAGGCACAGAATCTGTCTCTGAAAAGGACCCTTTCTGGAATCAGCTTCTCTCCTTTTCTTTCCCTGCACCATCTAGCAGTACCGACTGGAAGCTTCTGGAGGAGGCAACCCTTTCAGTCTGCAAATCTTTAGTTGAAAACAATCCTCCAACAGGAACTCTCGGTGCACTAATCAAGGTCTTCCTTTCTAGAGCAAAGAACTAAACTTGCAGCAAAATGTCAGAACCACGTCTTCATTTGGCAAACAATGCTTTATTATTTGCTGTTTGCTGAAAGTGTTCATCTGTGAGATGTCAGAAGAACTTACTTCCCTTATGAAGAAAAATCTCCTGGCAGTTACCGTTCTGACTCAGAAGATTTTTTGGAAGAATTTCTCTGCTGTTTGATGCAATTAATCACTGATATTCCACTCCTTGATATTACACATGAAATATCAGTAGAAGCTATAACAACATTGGTTGTTTTCCTTTCCTGCCAACTTTTCCACAAGAAGTTCTGCGTCAGAGCATCAGCCATAAGTATTTGATGCACGACCCATGTCTTCCGTACACCAGCAAACTTGTGACAACCTTATTATATAACTTGATCAGACAAGAAAAGCCACCTCCTCCAGGAGCCCAGGCTTTCGCACAGCAATTAGAAGGGAGAGGACAGCTTTATGGACTTGTATCAGGAGTAGCCACTGGACTCTGGACTGTCTTCACACTAGGTGGTGTGGGCAGCAAAGCGACGACCTCTCCAGAACTTTCTTCCCCTCTGGCTAAGCAGAGTCTCCTGCTCATGCTGGTGCTGGCTAACCTGACATACGCTCCAGACATGCTGAATCCCTATAGACAGGTCATTATGTCCTTCAAGAACACACAAGATAGCAGTCCTTTCCCCGTGTCCCTTCCACATGCTTTCCAGATCAACTTTCACAGTTTGTATACAGCGCTGTGTGAACAGCAGACATACGATCAAGCAACCCTCCTCTTGTACACTTGGCTCCATCAGAGTAGTAATATCGGAACATACATGTTGGCTCGCACAGATATGGAAAACCTCATTTTACCAATTCTTGAGATCCTGTATCGTGTTGAAGAAAGAAATTCACACCATATGTATATAGCCCTTATAATATGTTGATATTTCCAGAAGATGATGGCTTCAATAGATCTATCCATGAAGTGGATAGGTTATCTACCAGATTAGAAGATGGCATCGAATAGCAGCAGAATCGGTGATCTTCCAAAAAACGAAACTTAAAAAAGTTATCAGGCACAGAATCTGTCTCTGAAAAGGACCCTTTCTGGAATCAGCTTCTCTCCTTTTCTTTCCCTGCACCATCTAGCAGTACCGACTGGAAGCTTCTGGAGGAGGCAACCCTTTCAGTCTGCAAATCTTTAGTTGAAAACAATCCTCCAACAGGAACTCTCGGTGCACTAATCAAGGTCTTCCTTTCTAGAGCAAAGAACTAAACTTGCAGCAAAATGTCAGAACCACGTCTTCATTTGGCAAACAATGCTTTATTATTTGCTGTTTGCTGAAAGTGTTCATCTGTGAGATGTCAGAAGAACTTACTTCCCTTATGAAGAAAAATCTCCTGGCAGTTACCGTTCTGACTCAGAAGATTTTTTGGAAGAATTTCTCTGCTGTTTGATGCAATTAATCACTGATATTCCACTCCTTGATATTACACATGAAATATCAGTAGAAGCTATAACAACATTGGTTGTTTTCCTTTCCTGCCAACTTTTCCACAAGAAGTTCTGCGTCAGAGCATCAGCCATAAGTATTTGATGCACGACCCATGTCTTCCGTACACCAGCAAACTTGTGACAACCTTATTATATAACTTGATCAGACAAGAAAAGCCACCTCCTCCAGGAGCCCAGGCTTTCGCACAGCAATTAGAAGGGAGAGGACAGCTTTATGGACTTGTATCAGGAGTAGCCACTGGACTCTGGACTGTCTTCACACTAGGTGGTGTGGGCAGCAAAGCGACGACCTCTCCAGAACTTTCTTCCCCTCTGGCTAAGCAGAGTCTCCTGCTCATGCTGGTGCTGGCTAACCTGACATACGCTCCAGACATGCTGAATCCCTATAGACAGGTCATTATGTCCTTCAAGAACACACAAGATAGCAGTCCTTTCCCCGTGTCCCTTCCACATGCTTTCCAGATCAACTTTCACAGTTTGTATACAGCGCTGTGTGAACAGCAGACGTACGATCAAGCAACCCTCCTCTTGTACACTTGGCTCCATCAGAGTAGTAATATCGGAACATACATGTTGGCTCGCACAGATATGGAAAACCTCATTTTACCAATTCTTGAGATCCTGTATCGTGTTGAAGAAAGAAATTCACACCATATGTATATAGCCCTTATAATATGTTGATATTTCCAGAAGATGATGGCTTCAATAGATCTATCCATGAAGTGATATTAAAAAATATTACTTGGTATTCAGAACAGGTTTTAACTGAAATTTCCTTGGGGAGTCTCCTGATTCTGGTCATAATAAGAGCCATTTAATATAACATGACAAGGACGAGACATAAGTATCTTCACACAAATTGCTTGGCAGTGCCAGCCAACGTGTCAATAGTTTCATTCTCCCCATGAGTATGCTGCCAGAGGATCATCTGTTTTCTCTGCTGTCTAAAAAGCACAAGAAAGTTGTAGAACAAGCTGCATAATCCCAGAGAGGTTCACTGAGTTCCAAAGTTGTTCCTCTACCAAATTATGCACAAGACCTAAGTGTTACAGAAGAAGTGATTCGAATGATGTTAGTGATCAATTCCTTCCTGACAAATTCTCTTCACCACAACCCGAACTTGGTATATGCACTGCTTTTCAAACGAATTCTTTTTTTTTTTTTTTTTTGAGAGATTTTCACTGTAGGGCGCGTGCGCTCGCCAGACAGACAGAGAGAGACATAGAGACAGAAAGCGAGAAATCACCCCCCAGGGGGGATGGTCACGCCACAATCCCTTCTCCTCCATTCTCCTCTCGGGATCTTGGGCACGCACGCACACGCGCCCGGCGTGAGTTTTAAGCCACCGGGTCCGGGACACGAACCGCGGTCGACTACGTGGGAGTCCAGCGACATAGCCATTATGTTAACTGCTGGTTCCCCAAACGAATTCTCTGTGAACAATTTCGAACTCATTCTTCATTCCAGGATATAATGCAAAGTCTTGACCTGGTGATCACCTTCTTTAGCTCAAGATTGCTACAGGCTGGAGCTGAGCTGTCTGTGGAGACGGTCCTGGAAATCATCAAACAAGATGGTGTCCCACTGCCCAAAGACAGGCTGAAGAAATTTCCAGAACCGAAATTCAAATATGTGGAAGAGGAACAGCCAGAGGAGTTCTTTATCGCCTACGCTGGTCTCTGGTCTACAACTCAGTAGCAGGCCTGTACTGGGACCTGCAGGACAGCCAGCTGTTCACAATGGACTCTGACTGAGGGCAGCATGGCCTCTGCCCTGGCCTCCCTCCAGTCTTGCAGCCCTCTCATCACTATTTCTGGGGAATGGCAGTAGACAGATCGCCCAATGTGTCTTCTATTAAAGATTCCACATGTGTGTTTCTCCCACAGACTTTGGAGAGTTGGTGCTGGTTGCGGTTGGCAGCGTATCACTCAGCTGAGATTGTAGTGTGAGGGGTGGGAGTTGGGTGCACACCTCATTAAAAAATGTAAAAACTTGCTAAAAGAAAAAAAAAACTAACACACCTTACGTCACTCAGTCAGACCCAGACCTGAAAGGCTGCAACAGTGCTGTGCGAGGGAGCTCAGGAGCCCAGGAGAGGTGGCGAGTTTGTGTCAAGTGCACAGTGGAACAGTGCAGCCACTCATAAATGTGCACACGCTTCTCTGCTGGAGACGAGGAAGATCCCAGACCTTTAGTAGCTATGAGGGATCCTCCACTCCATTCAAGCTGGAGGAGGCAGGGGACTAGCGAAGATAGTGGTGGGGTAGGTAGCCCCTTTCCGGGGACAAATCACAGTCACGCAAGCTCAGAGATGGAGGAGGTGGAGGAGCTGTCGGCTAGCTGACTGGCTGGCTGGCTGGGTGACCTGTGACAGAGGGACCTGCAAGCACTCCTGAAACCTCAGGTTCTCCAATTTCTATGGGGACCTGAGCTGCTCAAGGATTGCAGGCGCAGCCGCCCAAATGGACCCTGTCTCTTGGCTTGCCAATTTCATCGCCCCTTGACAGCGCAGCTTCTCTCTTTATGGCCGGCCTGCACCGCCGGAAGTCAGGGATCCAAGGACTTTCACAGTGTTTTTGCGCGTGCGTGGTGGGGTGGGGCGTGGGGTGCTTCCTTTTTTTTCTTGGTCATTGTGAATGGATGCCTTTGTCTCAGCAAAGCACATTCTGGGTGTCTCAGGCTGGACAGGATCCCAGAGACTTAAAAGAAGTGTCAGTGGGTGGGATTGTGGGACAAGGAAGATCCGGTATGCTCATGCACACACGAAATGCCTTTGAATTCCTTTGCAGTTATCAGAATCCTAATACAACTCCATTTAACCAGTGAAAGAACCATGCCAAAATGCAAATAACAATTACAATTACTATAAAAGAGCACTAATTCCAGTTTCTAATATAGTTTTTTTTTTCTTAATATTAACATGGTAACCTCCCTGAAAATGTAATGCTCTTTGTCTCTGAGGGTGACACTATGAAGACGGATTAATTGTTTCTCACCAAAACTGAAAACCTTTGCTCAGGTTTGGTGCCACAGATGGCAAGGAGCCCCAGTCCATGTTGAAGCTCACAGACGGCCCGTTCCAATTCTGGACTAACCTAAACACATTTTGGTGTGCGCCTATAATCCTACCTAACTGGGAGACGGGGTCAGGAGAACCCAGGCGTTGAAAGACCTTGTTGAAAATACCTATCTCAGAGCCTTCAGATGATATAGGGGTTAAGGTGCTGGAATCCCACCTGGTGGACCTGGTCGGAGTCCTGGAACTGGAGACTTGAAACTCATGGCAGACATGTGTACAACTGTGCCCAAAATCCCAGGAGAAGAATAAAGGAGGCAGGATTGCAGCATGGCCATCCCCCCGGGGGGTGACTCCCCACTTTCTCTCTTTCTCTGTGACTCTGGTGAGCATATGCACCCTATTGCAGAAATATCTCTTAAAAGAAAAAAAAATATCTATTTCTATTTCTGTCCTTTTCCCTTTCTTACAAAGAAAAAGAAAAGGAAGGGAAGGAGCGAGGAAAAAGAGAAAGAATGAAAGGACAAAAGAAAAGAAACAAAAATAATGTTTAGTGGTGTCTAAGAAAAATTAATCATGGCAGCTTGTATTTTCTGAAAATGGCTGTCAGTTTCACCTATTCCACAAGCTCCACCTATGTGTGATGTTTTCCATAGGGAGCTAAGGTCTACCCTCCTTTCTCTTATTCTGAACAAAGTGAGGGTATGACACAAGTGACGTTAGGTGACTCCCAAGGTTTGATGATAGAGGACAATACAAGTTCTCAGCCACCTGTGCCACAAGGAAAAGCCCCAGTCCAGCTCTCCACTGACAGTGGCAGCAGACCAGCCCTGTGAGTGAGCCACCTCAGACTGGGTCGATGCTCAGTCCCGGGGATGCTGTCTCTGCTGTTGCCATGGGAGGCAGAGCAGAGTTGTTTCTGCCAGGCTCCTCCCAAGGGCAAATTCCTCAATAAAATACTTGATTGTTGTTTCCCATCACTGCATTTCAATTACACGACCCTTCACAAAGTGATGCTATTGAACAGCCCCCTTACCCAAAATCTAATGCAAATGGAAGGAGAAGAGGTTTCCTGGCCTTTGATAGTGGATATGTATCAATAGAAGGAGACTCAGCCACAGTGGTACAGACGGCGGGGGCACTGCCACATGATGCAGGAGCCCATGTAGGAAGGCTCTAAGTTCATGTCCCAGGTCTGTCTCAACATACGAGGTGTGCCTATGATCCTGTCTGGCTTCAAGTCTTGGGGAGAGGATTGTGGCGTGTATACCTACCAAGGGTCTTTGCTTCTTTTTCTCTTCCTCCCTCTCCTCTGTCTTCTCTTTCTCCTTTTTCTCTCCTCTCTCTCATAGCTACAATGGAAATAAGTTACAAGGAGAAGAAGAGGAGGGGGAGGAGAAGAAGAAGAGGAATGTGCCCTGTCAAAAGAGGAGCCTGGGATGGCTTTATAAGCATGTTTGCCACCCTTGACTAGTAGCCTGTTCTTGAAACCCAGTCCTGTACCTGATATAAAATGGATACCACCTGCGTAGCTGTGGGGTTTACATAAGATGGAGGAACCAGAGAACCAGCCCCTATTCCTCCATCATGATGGACAAAGCTGCTTTGTAGAATCTGAGGACAGCATGCCCTTGTGCTGAATGGTTTTCAGAGATGTGTATAATCATTTGCTTAAGGTTTTACCTGCATGTTCTGTTAACCTCTGTCAAAGTACAAGACTAAAACAATTGAGTTTAGACCTTAGTTGGCTTAATTGATGATTCTAGAATTAGGCAACACTTAATTCCATAAAATAAAATAAGTATCCCAATAAACTGAACAATGAAGTTTAGTTTTAGAGACAGAGGAGAGCTGAAGGGAACATAAAACAAAAGTGATTAGTCATTTTAGAAGTGCTTTTCTTATAAGGTGGGGACAGGGAAACAGAAAAATAAGAAAATAAGTGAGTAGTTAATATCAAATTACTTTAGGTTATTTCTTTTGTGTGAGGATTAAAAACAAGGGAATTTCATGATCACTTTGATTAAAACTGGCCTGATTGATAAACTACGCAGTTATCTCTTTTCCAATTTCTCTGAAGATGAGATAACAAGTTAGTTTGGGTGTAGGGACATGAAGACATGAGTGACTATTTTTTTTAAAGAATTATTTTTTATTTAACTTTATTTATTCATCCATTCCAATTTGATCAGAAAGTGAGAGAGAGAGTGAGAGAGAGAGAGAGAGAGGAGAGAAAGCAAGCAAGCCATGAGGTCCAGGACTCCAACCACAGTCAGCCATGTAGGAGTCCAGTGCCTTAGCCACCACACCACCTGCGGGTCCCTAGTGACTCCATTTTTATTTTTAGTTTGGTCTCTTGGGGACTAGTAGAAGAGCTTAGTCCAAAATAATAGCCTCCTATAACTTTTATTTAACACCTCTGTTCTCAATCTGAATAAATTCCACTAGGGCAGGAAAACCATACTAAGAAGACAAAGTCTAAAGAGATTCCCATCAAATTAGGTGAAAATGACAAGAGGAAAAACAAACAAACAAAATCCAGTAGATCTAAAGGCTAAGTGGAACTAGCTAGTTAAGGAATGGTTAAGGCAGTTAAGAGGGCTGATCACACTTGGTCAACTAAATGGTTTGAATCTTGGACCCAGCAGCTTGAAAAACACACAGGGTGCATGTGCATGCATACCCAAACAGATCAAACCAAAATGAAGTCATTCTTGTTTAATACCGAGTAACTGAACTGAAACTTTTGGATAAAACCTACACAAACAGAAAAATCTCCTAACAGACAAGTTGTTCCAAAAAACAGCAGGTTTTCAGCAACCAATTGAAAACGAGTCAGTCAACCTGAACCAATATGATCAAAAAGTGCCCTGTTTAAATTCTGATAAGGAAAGTCACTAAAATGACCTAATGTTAACCAGTCTGCTTTTCTGTATGATGTTGTTTACTTTTTACCTTATAAAAAGAAATGACTATTCTGTTATGCCCAAGGGCAAGCTTGTATTTTATTAGTGGGATGCTGCCCAATTCATGAATCAAAAATAAGTTCAATGAAATCTTTCAGTTCAATTGGTTGAAATTTTGTTCTTTGATGACTTATAAATAATTTAGAGCAAAAGTGAAAGACCCAAACTCTCAGTCAAGCACTTGAACTGGAGATGAGACATGTTTTCCAAATTTTATATAGGGTTTGTCAGTCATGATGAATTATTCTGGGTTTATTTATTTGCATCATCCAAGAGAGGGGATACCATCCTCAGCAAGGTCTTGCCATTTAGAACCAGCCCTGGGTTCTACCAGCTCTGGATGGATCATTAACTTGTGTATGACTGGTGTGATCAGTGAGGTCTCAGGATACAAACCTGGAACCTTCCCATGTTGATCAGCCTGACAGAGTACTGTGTTTTACCAGTATGTCACAACTTGGCCCCTCAGACATGATTTTGATTTCCTTATTTTTGTGGGGGAGGGTGTGGGGAGAGAGATTTTTGCTATAGGCCATATGTGCTCACTGGAGAGAAAAAGAGAGAGAGAAAGACAGAAAGTCTTTTGAGAAATCACCACCCAGGGGGATTACCTCACCACAATCCCTTCTCCTTTATTTTCTACTTGGGATTTTGGACACAGACACACATGCACCTGGCATGAATTTCAAGTCATGCATCCAGGACTTGAACCATGGTAGGCTGTGTGAGAGTCCAGTGCTTTAACCACCATGCCACCTGCTGGCCCTGATTTACTTCAAATAGAATCTTAGGTCCCTAGTAAATAAAATGGACATTTTTGCCACTTACAATTGTTCTTCGTAGCTTTCAAAATAGAAGTTTAAAAATATGTCTTTTAAATCTGGAAATTATACACACACACACACACACACACACACACACACACACACTTGCCATGTCATTTGTAGATTGGTTTTAAAACATGTTTTTCTTTTGAAGCGAGTAACTTAATGCCACATTTTGTTGAAAAACTGAAAATTCAGTTTACAGATCATTACACTTGTAATCTTTCTTTCCCCATCATTATTCTTTATCTTCCATTAAATTCTTCCAGAGTGCAGTGAAGAGCTAAAGTGACAGTGATGTGCAAGACGATTTTGTTTTGTCAATTCAAATAAACTCCAACCTAGTAAATAACAAGCTATTTTGTTAGCAAGAATTAGCATCCAGTAAAGACAAATGTAACATAATCAAAAGCCAAGCTGACAATATTTTAAAGATCATTAGAAAAAAATGTATCACTTTTTTGACATGACTTGAGCATATGCAGTATCTTTATTCTCCTTAGTTTTCTATCATTTTATATATTTGAAACAGATCTGAAATACAAGACACTTTCCCTATGTATTTTGCTAATTATTAGAAAACAACTGTTCGGGTGCTAGCCAAGTAGCCTAGTGGTTAAGGGAACCAGATCCCACAGGGCTTACCATAGTTCAAATCCCAGCCTAGCCCAGTATACTGAAAAACATTGTGTGTGTGTCTGTGTGTGTACATGCATGCAACATCATGACAGCATGGGGAAATGGAGAAGGGACTGTGGCAGATCACATCCCATTGGGGAGTGATTGCTCCCTCTGTGTTTCTCTCTGACAAGTGCACACATTCTCTGGGGAAAAAAAAAGGCAAAAACATAATAAAGCATTGTTCTAGTTGCAAGATGTTACATAGTACCCACGGGGAATTATATAAGTAGTGACTATGTTGCCTATTTAATATAGTCCTTTCAACACAAGAGCAAATTGAAATAGTAGACACATTGTTTTTCCTTTAAATACCTTGTACACACAGATTTCTTTGATCAGTGTAACTAAAAAATAATCTCAAGATGCTTTTCAGAAAACCTAGACATAAAATTTTGATAACTGTTACTAGTTGTAGGAGCTGTAATAGTTTTGCACGTGGTTAAGGCCATGTGAGAGAGCCTAGGTTCAAACCCAGCCTCCTCCAATAACTGACTAGGATGCAAATCATTTAGAGATATATTTCCATAAAACATCACAAGAGATGTTTTAGAATGGAATATGATATGCTACTCCTCTGTTTAAAACCTTCCTAAAGGTTCCCATTCCACAGATGAAATCCAAGACCCTTATAACAGTCTCCATGGTCTTGAGTGAGCTGAACTCTAACTGCATCTTCAAAGGCATTTTCATGATGCCTCCTCCGCTCAGAGGGTATCACAACTGTCTCTCATCTTTTCTTTTTCAAGGCTTTTGCCATAAAGTGCATGTGCATGATGAAGAGAGACAGTGAGAGGGAAAGTGAGAAATCACGCCCCCCCCCACACACACATATAGGGGGTGGCTACACCTTATTTCCTTCTTCTCTATTCTCCTCCTGGGATTTTGGGCATGCACACACATGAGCCTGGTGTGATTTTCAAGCCACCAGGTCTGGGACTTGAACCATTCTCAGCCATGTGGTAGTCCAGCACTTTAACCACTATGTTATCTGCTGACCCCTATTTCTCATCTCTTAAGTTGATCCCGGGGAATAATAAATGTTGTACTCTCAGTGATAACATTTTTAACAACCTAGCTAATATAAGTCCCTCATTAGTAGTTTTTCTACTTAATCACCTTATTATTATAATACACATATGTGCTTGTGTGTGTATATACGTTTGTGTTTGTGGGTATATGTGTGTGCATATATATAGGGTTATAGGGTTGCTAGGAAAATTGTTACACATTTTTTTAATAGAAAAATATGTCAAGTTGTTCAGGGACCAAGGTAACTAAAGCTATGCTCTAAACTTCATCTTCTAGACCCCAAAAATACTCAGACAAGGGTCATTGAAATCCTCAATGCTTATTAAACCTCCTGCTTTAAGGGAAAAACTTCTTTTTATAAATTTGAACTCATAATCTCTTTCTGTGGATACCATGTTGCAAAACACACTAGAGGAGAGATTTTGTCACAGAATGACCAGAAACCACTGCAGAGGCACAAGAAATATGAGAAACCAAGAAAATATCTCTCCCCTTAGGGAAAATAATAACCCTTCATCATCCACAGACTGTACCGTGGAACTCTTGTGGAAATATCTGATAGATAATTCAGAATATTCATAGTGAGAAAACTAAATGAGATTCAAGAGCCGAGAGACAGTGAACCCAAGGAAATGCAGGAGAAAAGAGACAAAGAGTTCCAGGAGGTGAGGAAGTTCTTGTACAATCTGAAAGAGGATATACACACCATAAAAAAGAATCAAATGGAGCTATTAGAGATGAAGGCTGCAATACAGGAAATTAAAACTTCCCTCAAAACTATTAAAAGCAGGGAACCAGCAGTTAGCGTAATGGCTATGTCGCTGGACTCCCACGTAGTCGACCGTGGTTCGCGTCCCGGACCCGGTGGTTTAAAACTCACGCCGGGCGCGTGTGCGTACGTGCCCAAGATCCCGAGAGGAGAATGGAGGAGAAGGGATTGTGGCGTGACCACCCCCCCTGGGGGGTGATTTCTTGCTTTCTGTCTCTATGTCTCTGTCTGTCTGGCGAGCGCACGCGCCCTATAGCGAAAAAACCTCTCAAAAAAAAAAAAAACTATTAAAAGCAGATTAGTCTATGTAGAAGATCGAATTTCGAATGTTGAAGGCAAAACCTCTTATCCAGAAAAAAAAAAAACTGAGAAAATAACCCCCCAAAATGAGAATACTGTACAAAAAATACTAGATACCATTAAGCACCCAAACATCCAGATAATCGGTATCCCAGAAGAGATAGGAGAAACTAATAAGGACATTGATAATATAGTCCATGAAATCCTGGAAGAAAATTTTCAAGTCTAGCGAGGCATTCAAATATTCAGACTCAAGAAATACAAAGGTCCCCTAATAGAATCAACCCAAGAAGATTTTCTCCAAGGCACATCATAGCCAGATAGGCAAAATCCATGAAGACAAGATACTAAAGTTGGCAAGAAATAAACGACAGGTTACTTATAAAGATTGTCCCATCAGGCTAACATCAGACCTCCCACCAGATACAATGCAAGCAAGGAAAGAATATATTCAAAGTGTTGAGAGAGAAAAACAGTTTTAACCAAGAATGCTGTACCCCGCAAAATTATCCTTCATATGGGAAGAAAAGGTAAAAACATTCTCAGATAATCAAAACATGAAAGAATTTATGAACATCAGACCAGCTCTTCAAGAAGTTCCAAGAGGAGTGCTTTACCAGGAAAAATAAAGACACGCATACAGAAATAAGAGAACAAAAAGCAACCAAGAAAATGACCAATTTATGCTCGGGACAAGAAATATCAGTAATAACTTTGAATGTTAACTTCCAGGATTTAAATGGAAAGATTGGACCACAGTAACACTGCAAATTCAACAGAAGAGATTAATTACATAAGACTGAACTGGTGAAATAGAATGTTATGACTCTTGAGTAAAACATTACTGCCTTTGTCTTTACTATGCTTTCTTTTTCCCAATTTAAGGATTTTGCTTTCTTTGGCGCTGTTGATAGGTTCAGCAATTTGTTAACATGTGTTTTTCTTCTTGTTTGTTTGTTTGTTTAAATAGAAACAAACTTTTCTCCCTTCCTGACCCCTCTGGAATTGGAAGATATTTGGGAATATTCTTATTTTGTGGCAGAAAGGGTATTTGCATAAGTTCGACAATACCTGGTGCTTTGAATCAGAAATTGGAAATACTCATTATTGGACAGGCCTTTGACTGGAACGCCATATCTGAAGATTAAACCAGAAAATTGTACAAATAAGGTAGAGGTCAAGCAGGCCAACAGAAGCTCTTGCAAAGATGGCCTGGCACCATAAACAGTTCTGCCTGGCAGAGAGGATTAGAGAAGCTATATGAAAGAATTGCTACCATAAAATAATCTGGATTTCCCAACCTGGCATGGTCATCAGTAGAGATTACAAAAGAGCAACCACAACCAGAGGATTATCTTAAGGAAGACATTGAAGGATGAAAGAGACTGATCTTTGCTAGCAGATGGTATATCACAGAATACTTGGTAGGCAGACCTGAATAGAGAAGGTTTATGTGTGAATTTTGCAGTGGGTGTTTGCTTTACAACAGTCTGAGTAGCTGACAAGTAAATATTATCTCAAAAATATTTAAAACCATACTGTTTTGGTTGTGATAGAGTCACAAATAAAATTATAACAAATTTTGAAAATTATCTTTAAAATTCAGGGCTTTTTAAAGTTTTTTAATTTGTTTATTAACTGTCAAGCTCTAGAGTGTATGAGCAAAAGTTTTTTGATATGTAAAGAAAATGTTCAGAGAAAAATGTAAAAATATGATAAAAAAAGAAAAATACATCATGACTTTCCCGACAATCTATGTGTTTGTGTGTGCATGTATATGTACATATGTATTTATGCATGTGCATGTGTGTGTACACATATGGCCAGAGAGAGAGAGAGAAAGCATCCCTGAGGGGATGGTCATACCACATTTCCTTCTCCTTCATTCTCCTCTTGGGATTTTGGGCACACACACAGCATTATTTTGAAGCCTGCATGTCTGGGACTTGAACCACAAAGCTGGCATGTGGAATCCAGTTGCCCTAACTTTCATGGCACCTGCTAGCCCCATGCATTTTTTACATTTTATTTTGAGAAGAGATAAAAATCAATAAATAGGCCTAAAATTTTAATTTATTATAGAGAAGATCATATAATTAGAGAATTCTAATTGTGCACATTTGGGCAAGTAACTTGAAATTAAGACCGAGCAATCTCTATATAAGGTTTGGCAAACACATTCCCTCTCCCAGTCATTTACAATGCAAGTGTTAGATTGGAAATACAATCTTCAATTTCAAATCACAAATGGTGGGAGCCAGCAGCATTGCTGAATTGGGTTTTATCCTTCTATTATTATCTCCATATTCAGTTAAAGTGTAATAAACACCTACTTTGTTGTAGGAACAGCTCTTAGACTCACAGCCATATCCTTTGACTATGAATCACATATTGCAATATATTAAAAATGATTTTTTTACCAGCACCAATATACAGATATGAGAATTTGCAAAGTGAGATTTCAAGTGATCATAGGCAGATGTTAAAAGGCAACACGCTGAGCCAATTCTAGAATGTTGGATCTTTCAACTAGATAAAAGATAGAAAAAGGAACCGGCAAATGGAACGAAGAGAGGGTATTTAAAGAAAATCTGTGAAGAGTTTTTCTTTAAAAAGAGCCATGGTTTGGCTCTGACTCTCCCACCACTCTGAAGGAAGGCTCAGGTTGTCCTAATTGCTTCATCTCATTACTGATAAGAACAATCATTCTGGGTCCACTCAAAGTAAGTATGTCCCCTCTGTCATGGGTATGAATCCCAGACAGAACAGAGAGCCCAAAAGTGCTACACTGTAAGATATCAAGAAGAAGGCTTGCTATGGTTTGAATGTTTGCATCCCTCCAGAATTCAACTATTAAAAAAACTTGATCAAGTTGAAATTTAATCCCACATATAATAGTATTAAGAGGTGGAGTCTTTAGGAGGTTGTTAGACCATGAGGGTTCCTCCCTTATGAGTTGGATTAATGCTTTTATAAAGGAGGCTTAAACAGAGTAAACAATGTTTACTCCTTATTTTGCTTATCATTGAGGACACAGTATGAGTCCTCTCTGGAGGAGGCAGAAACTAAGTATCATCTTGGAAAAGAAAGAGTCCTAATTCGCAATGAATTTGCTAACACCTTGATAGTGAACTTTCTAGCTTCCGGACTATGAGAAAGTACATTTCTACTCTTTAAATCACTCAGTCTGTGGTATTAATATACACTTACATATATACACACACACACACACACATACACATATATACACATGTACATACACACATACATACATACATGAATGTTCTAAAACAGGACTACTGTCTTGCCATCAGCCTATCTCCCATAGTTGGTTGGAACCAGGGCTGTATAGCTATATCTTACAGGCAGATGGGGACCAAATAATGGAGAAGATCCCATCTGGGTTCATACTGAGTCTTGTCCAGTTGGGTCACCACAAGGAATATACAAATCCCAATAGCAAGGAACTAGAGGAACCTTGCATTTTTAGGCATAACTTAATTTAGGAGAAACCATCATCTATAAAATGATTCATCTGCTTCTCTAGGTTATATGAATTGTAGTTGGAGGGTCCTGGCAAGAAAACTAAAAAGCTTCTGCCAGTACTATATAAACAGAGTAGGGGAGAATTATCTTTAACCCTCATGGAGGCCTAGAATACATGCAAATAGCTTATTGCCATATTGTTCAAATAAAAGATTTCATTTTCCTTCAGTATTTATTTTTTGAGAGTTTTTTGCAAGTCTCCTAATTTCTATATATTTTAGTTGACACATCAATAAATGTCTGTCCTACCTTACTACAAAGATGAACATGCAACTCGAACAATAACAATAATTGTTGTGAACATTTTCAAAATTTCAAACTAAGGTGGGTATTTTAAAATTGGGTCACATAAACTCTGATTTGTTTAAAATAGTCCAGAATACTACCAAAACTAGAATGAGAAATTCAAAACTATGCACATTCTACTTCCACGCTTATTTTTCTCCTTATCAAGATGGTATATTCTTCTCTTCACTAGCTCAGCAAAAACCTACTGCAACCAGCTCTGTAATTTCACAATTCTTATAATCCCATATCTATTTCATTTAATCAAGCTATGCTAATTTGAAAAGGCAGATAATGTAATTTTTATCATTATCATGCTACCAAAAATAATACATTTTCTCTAAATATTGAAAGGGAGGAAATTAAAACTTAAACAAGTTAGGAGCTGATAAAAATATTTTAATTATTCTTATTTTTAGGTGACATCTACCACTTGAGTGTTAGAATTAGCAGACTATATGAGGTCAAATATGTAAAATGTGTTTTGCTAGTGGATTTATGATCACTGTCTACACAGAATTCAACACAGGAAAATGTCTTTAAAGAATTAAAATGAATTGGGCAGGTGGCCTGGTGGTTAAGGCTCTAGACTTCCACATAGTTGACTGTGGTTCAAGTCCTGGCTGTGGCAGCTTACTTTCTTATTTTCCCTTTCTCTCTCTCTCTGTGTCTCTCTGGTCAAATTAAAAATAATAATAGTAATATATAAAATAAAATAAATTATTCTGAAAAAAAAATCAAAATGAATGATTCTGTATCCAGAGTGTGTGTGGGATAAACGCAATGGTATTACATGTACCAAATTATCTCACTTGACTTATTTTTTACACTTGTCTTATTAAATAATAATACCCATCTTTTCTTTTATGTATGATTTCTTCTTCACCACTGACCTACTTGCAAAGTTAAGAATTCCTTAAGTAGCTCAGCAAAATCAATTACAATTTTATCCTTTTCTTTGGCTTTATAATAAAAGATTCTTAATAAGATAGGAAATTTGCATATTATTTTACCAGAATTTTGACAGATCTGGGTCTCCTTTCTTGTAAGTATCCGTGAAATGGAAAACTGAGACAATAAACTAATTTTTAACTCATTTGATTTTTCTTCCTATAGCATCTATGTTAAAAAACATAACATTGTGAGATGTTAGAGGGAGGTTCAAAAAATTGATGGACAAATGGAATCAAAGCGCAAATTTATTTTTGTGCAAAAACTCTTAAATTCCATGGATATTTTTTCATAATATACTTTTGAAGACCCTTTGTATCTAATTTTTTTATGACTTAGACCATCTCTCTTTCTCTCTCTCTCTGAAGGTCATTGATAGTTATTGCTATACCCAGAATATTAATCTTTTGGGATAGCTGTGTTATTTTGTAATTGGTAAATACTTTTTAGTTCTGCAGGAGGTGTTCTGCATATTTTGTGTCTGAATACTATTATAAAATTGTTATGTATCTAATACTGTCAACATTGTGAGCTATGATACATGATTTTATTATTGGTTTATTTTCAGCTTTTTTTTTCTTCCCCTGTCCTCCTATATACTTGTCCCCCAACAAAGGGACTTAATGTTACCCACTTCAAAGTACAAGGTGGCAAAGCTGCAGTATCCCCCAATCCTGTTCTAAGGGTCAGGTCTTCATGTTAATAGGCCACTGTGCTTACTTCTCTCTGTCCTGCAAGCAATAACAACTTGTTGCAATCCCCAGAATGTAACCCCTTGATATGCAGAGATAATGGTTATCACACCTGTTTCAGCCATTTCTCTTATAAAGAATGTGTGAAGTGTTCTGGTACTAAAAATAAAAAAAGTACAATTCTCTCTAGACTTGTATTCAAAGGAAAAAAATGATTTCAAAAAATGTAAAAGATTATTTTCAAATACATGACATTAAAAGGCAATCCAGCAAGAGATCGTTAGCTATGTAGTCCAAGAGAATCATGTTCTCCACCAAGCACATACATTTTTGTAATTAAAATGATTGGAAATAGGGCCAGTAGGTAATGTGGAGAGGCAGCTGGATTCCACATGGTTCACTGTGTGATTTGAGTTTTGGATCTGGTGACCTGAAAAACATGCTGGATGTGTGTGCATGTGTGTCCAAAATCTCAGGAGGAGAATGGAGAAAATGGGACTATGGTGTGGACATCCTCCCTGGAGGATGCTTTTCCACTTTCTCTCTCTCTCCGGCTCCCTCAGACAAGTGCATGCACCAATAACAAAACAAAAAAAAACTGGAAATATGTAAATAATAAAGATGTTTTTGTTTTCTCATTTCAATAAAAAGTAGAAAAATAGAATCAGGTACTAAAATAACTGAAGATATCTCAGTTACTGGTAATCATAAGGCTCCTTAATACTGGAGATGAGGAGTAGGCTTTAAACGTGCTTGCTACTCTCTGTTGTCAAGGACTGATTATTTAGAAGGTTAGAGCCTGAGTTCTAAATTTTGACAGACATGCCAAAATTTCTTCCCAACTTCCACGCTATGTTTACTTGTGAGAAGTACTTAAGCTCTGTGTCTCTATTTATTACAGAGGGATCTTGGAAGAGATTCAGGAAGACAACCTCCCATCACTAAAACATGACCCCAAAGCACAATGGTCTCTCTTAACCAAAGGTTTGGCTTTCTGCAGATTCAGTTACCCATGCTCAACCAGGGCCAGGAAATAGGTGTGTACAGTAGAATATATCTTAAGAGAGAGAGAGCAACCACGTTCACGTAAGCTTTATTAAGGTATATTATTATACTTTCTCTATCTTAAGTTATTGTTGTTAATCTCTTACTGTACCTAGTCTATAAACTTTATCATACATAAGTGTGTACAGGAAGAAAACACACATATAAGATTTGGTACAATCTGATGTTTCCAGCACCCACTGGATGTCTTGGGAAATAACCCAAACAAAGGGGGACTACTGTAGCTTCATTGACTTTCCGTGTGACTTAGTGAGGTAACAATTATTAAGTCTGCAACAAAATAAAAGCCTCATTTTGAAATCTATACAGGCAAATACAGAAATCTATATTTGCCTCATTGATGAGGCCAACATGGAAGACAGATTCAAATTAAGGGACAACACCTAAATGATTAAAAACTTAAAGGATGAATGACAAGAATATTTCTGCCTATAAGAAGGTTACAGTTCAGAAAAATAGGATGACTAGGACAATTCCAGGAGAGATTTTTGCTAGAATGATAGACCATAAAGATTGTGCTGGGTTTCAAGTGTGAGAAATTATAGTGACTTTTGTTTGAATTCATTAGTATTGGTGAAACTAGCAAAAATCTTAAAGTACTTCTTAGGGAAATGGTTCATTGAGTTCAATTAGGAAGAGTACAATTAAGAATAGTAGGCTCAGAGCCTTAATTAGGATACTCATTGTACTTAATGGTAATTATAGATAAATGGTAGTTCACACATTCATTTTGTAACCAATGCAATGAGAGTAAATGTACATATGTGAGAGTATTCTTTTTTTTTAAATTTTCTTTGAGAGGTTTTTGCCTTAAGGCCTTAAGGTGCGTGCTCTTACCAGAGAGATAACAATACAGTGAATGGGAAAGTGAGAAATCAGGTGGAATGGCCATGTTGCAAAACTTTCTCTTCTTTTCTCCTACCAGGATCTTGGGCATACACTTAAATGAACCTGGTTTGATTTTCAAGCTGCAGGGTATAGAACTCAAACCATGGTTGACCATGTGGGAGTCCAGTGATGTAACCACTATGCTATCTGCTGGTCCCATAAGTGAAGAGACTAATAAGGGCATCTATAATCTATTCAATGAAATCCTGGAAGAAAACTTTTTAAACCTAGAGAAACATTCAAAGATTCAGACCCAAGAAATACATAAGACCCCAAATAGAATCAACTCTGAGACATTATAGTGTCTTGGAGAAAGACACTATTTACCAAAACCAGAAAGACAAAGTATTCAGACTGGCAAGAGAAAAATGACATATTTCTTTAAAGGATATCTCATCAGGATAACAGCAGACCTCTCATCGGAAACAATGCAAGCAAGGAAAAAATGGGGAAAATATATTCAGAATATTGAGTGAAAAAGAATTTCAACCAAAAATACTATACCCAGCAAGATTATCCTTCATATGGAAAAAGAAGGCAAGAACATTTTCAGATAAACAAAATCTGAAAGAATTTATTGACACCAGACCAGTTCTCTGAGAACTTCTGAAGGGAGTGTTATATAGGAGTGTCATGTAAGGAAAACTAAAGTCAGACACACAGAAAAAGGGTTATAAAAACAACTTCAAAAGTGCCAGCTTAATGGTAGGGACAAGTCTAGAGTTGAATATTATTTTCTGGAATTTAAATAGAAAGCTTGACCCCCAACAGAAGTTACATTAAGTACATGAGACTGAGCTCAATATTGTTTTGTTTTCGTTTGTTTTGGAGAGGTTTCTGCTATATAGGGCTCGTGCACTCGCCAGAAAGATAGATAGAAACACAGAGACAGAGCGTGAGAAATCACCTTCCCCTCCCCTTGCCTGGGGCAGGGGGTGTGGGGGGTGGGGGGAGGGCAGTTGGCCATGCTGCAATACCTTCTCCTCCATTCTCCTCTAGGGATCTTGGGCATGCATGCACATGCACCTGGCATGAGTTTTAGCCACTAAGTCCGGAACTTGAACCATGGTTGACTACATGGGAGTCCAGCGACATAGCCATTATGTCAAATGCTGGTCCCAACTCAATATTGTTTTGACTAAAACAATACTGATATTTTTCTATGCTTTGTAGTCCAGAGATAAGGATTTTTTTTCTTCTCTTGAATTGTCAACAGATCTAGGTAACTACTATTTGAACAGAATCCTAACCTGCTTCCTAGCTGTAAGTCTTAAGCAAAGTTATCTCCTTTTTTGGAGAGGCTTTTGCTATAGGGCACATATGCTCACCAGAAAGACAGAGAGAGACAGAATAACAGCGAGAAATCACCCACCAGGAGAGATGTCCATGCCACAATTCCTTCTCCTCCTTTCTCCTCTCGGGATCTGGGGCAGGCATGCATGCACACACACCTGGTATGAGTTTAAGCCACCAGGTCCGGGACTCGAACTGCCGTAGACTACATGGGAGTCCAGCGAAATAGTCATTACACTAACTGCTGGTCCCAAGCAAAGTTATCTTAATGTTTTTAATTTTTGATTTATTAAAGCTAAAACTGCCTTTCTTGAAATTAAAAAAACACATTAAAAATACCTATTTAATGACTACAGTAAGTTATGTAACCTCAGTTAGGTGTTATTTTATAGTATATTCATTATACTCACAGTTTCATACCTAAAGTCAAACATTTGTTCACAGATATTTATATATCAGCTGAACTTGCTATTGAAAGTAATTAGATCAATTAAGGTATTATTTTTTCTTTTTTTTTGGAGAGGTTTTTGCTATAGGGCGCTTGCGCTCTCCAGACAGACAGAGAGAGACAGAGAGACAGAAAGCAAGAAATCACCCCCCAGGGGGGATGGCCACACCACAATCCCTTCTCCTCCAATCTCCTCTCGGGATCTTGGGCATGCACGCACACGTGCTTGGAGTGAGTTTAAGCCACCGGGTCCAGGACTCGAACCATGGTTGACTACGTGGGAGTCCAGCGACATAGCCATTACACTTACTGCTGGTCCCTAAGGTATTTTGTTAACCAATAAAATGTGGGAGAAAAAAAAGGAATGGAAAGCAACTGCAGATGCACAGATAGAGTGGGAGAAGGGTGGGATATGGCAGAGGGTGAAAAATATATATAAAAGAAACAAGACATGGAAAATTATTTTTTATGATAACATGTATGACTAAGCCACTATACAGTGTATTCTGGATGGGAAACTGCATCTCATATGCTGTGATGATGTCAGTGAATGAATGCAAAATAAATAATTAATATAAAAATAAATAAATTGTAAAAAATAAATTGAAAAATAACTAATTTTTAAAAAAGAAAATGGTTTATCATGCATTAGACTGTTAAGCCAGAGGCTTGGGCAGCTTGGATGTGGGGATTGGATGCCACACCACAGTCAGCCAATACAACCTGGATCTAGTCTGTCATCAGACCTGCACTGTACTCGGATCTAACCTGGATGTAGCGCATGTGCTCTATTCTGCATACGTGCTCTACTCTGCACATGAGCTCTACTCTGCACACAGGACTCTACTCTGCACACAGGACTCTACTCTGCACGTCATCAGACATTATGTGGCACACTGGTCTGCTCTCCCTCTCAACCTTTACCATATATGGACTGTTCTTACCTCTAAAACACTCCCCCTCCCTATACCCTTATAAAAATCACTAAGCCCAGCCCTAGCGTGTGACTTCCCTGGCTCATCTCCCTCCCTTTTTTCCCTTATCTTTGGGCCAGTGAACCTCGCCCAGCTGCACTCCCAATAAAGGCTCTACATTTCTATTTTCTCACGTGGTCAGCCCATTCCTTACAATGACTATCACATAATCCTATAGTATTGACACAAGACAAAAGTAGAAAACGGTGAGATCTCATTGTCACTAAAACACACTAGATATTGAAAAAATGGCCTACATATCTCATATCTCTTCACTCCTTGTGAAAATTATGCTATTGGCTTAGAACTAAAAGATTTCTTCCTCTCGTCTTCTGCACTCTTCTTTTCTCTCTCATGCCTATTATTTTTTTGTTGTTTTTTTTTTGGTTTTGGTTTTTGTTTTTTAAGAGAGAGATTTTTGGTATAGGGTATGTGCACTCACCAGAGAGTCAGAAAGCAAGAAATCATCCTACAGGGAGGATGGCCATGCTGCAATCACATCACCTCCATTCTCTTCTTGGGATTTTGGGCACACTTGCACATGTGCCTGGCATGAGTTTAACCCGCAGGGTCCAAACCTCAACCATGGTCGACTACATGGGAGTCCAGTGATGAAACCATTGCACCCTCTTGCTCACACTTTATTTCAAGCTTATTTCACTTAACATGTTTTCAAGGTTTATACATGTTTACCCATGTTATAGCATATAGCAATTTTTTTTTTCTCTTTTTTTTTTTTTTTCTGCCAGAACCTGCTTAGCAGAACATGTTTTTCTGGGAGGAGGAGGAAGGCTGTGGATTAGTTATAAACATAGAAACAAACACACAAAGACATACAAGTATAGAAAAACATGGATTGGGTGGGCCTAACTTCTCTGATGAGAAAGCTGCAAACTGGAACCAGCCTTGGGTTCATTATTTTATAGGGCAGAAAATGGGGGAAGAGGAAATGGAATGCAAAGCCAGTTCTTTTCACATGTTAGTCAGTTGATGATATCAAAGGACTGGCACCATTTGGTTTCTTCTGATCTTTTGTAGCAAAATTTGAATAACACATGTGGCCTCCTCAGACATTTGCAGTATCAGCCAGCTAATGTATTTTTATGTTAATGCTTTCATCCCTATGCAAAGGACGCTAACTGACTGTATTTCTGCAAATGTCTGAAGGTCAACATGTTTTTTCAGAATGGATGCTCTCCACATTTTTCCTTTCTTTGGTTGTTTTGTTTTTTAAGTTTGCTATAGGGCATGTGTGTTCACCAGAGACCAAAGAGAGAGAGAGAGAAAGAGGGCAAGTTAGAAATCCCTTTGTGGGGATGGCCATGCCATAATCCTTTCATTTCCATTCTTCTCTTGGTATTTTGGACATATATGTACATGGTGATTTTCAAGCTGCTGGATCTCAAACTATGCAGTTGAACACATGGGATCCAGTCACCTTAACATCCATGCCACTTGGTGCAATTTTTTTCTTTTTAAGACTGAATAATATTCATTATATGCAAATAATTACATTTTAAAGCAAAACAAACAAACACGGAAAAAAAAATCTCTGACCTTGGCTTGCAAAGTCACCCATAGTTTCCCTTTCCTTCTTTCCACTACAGTCTCAATATGGGCCACCTCTGCTTCCTGTGTTGAGTCACAGTAGTTCCCATTCCATCTCTAGTCACATTCTTTTTCTCTCATGACCCTTGCATACGTTGCTCCCTCATCTGGGTCACTAGTGCCCCACTCTACATCTAGCAAACTACTAGTTTACTTTGAATTTTCTCTGCACTTCAGACACGGATTACAGTCTTCACTAGCTCTCATAACTACTTAGTTCATTCACTTAGTTAGCGGTGTAGCTATGACTCAGGTCTAGAAAAGTGATACTGAAGCCTGTGATCTTAGTATCTCACCTCTGCTGACCAGTCATAATGCATCTAATGTTATTTCTTCCAACTCTGATGAAAGAGGTATTTTATATCCAATTGTTTGAAACATGGGCAATCTAAGTCATGTAGTATTCTTCTTGCATAAAGGCTCGAATGAGTGCTTTGCACAAATCACAGCAACCTTTTAAGATGAATGGTTTTTGACAATGAATGAACATTCAGAGAGTAAATGTAGATGGAAACCAGCCATCTTACCCTACAATGACACTAATTGACAGACCAAAGGAAAAAAGTCAGTAATGATTATGCTTCTTGATCCTGAGTTTTAGATCAAGGGTGAGCACAAGTTTCCAATAAAAAGCCAGATAGTAAATATTTTAGGCTTTGTGAGTCAAGGTAAAATTGAGATGATGAAAGTATTATACAACTAGAAAAAAATTCAATACATTTTTAATAAAATTCAAACTGTAATAAGAATAATAAATTGGCTACATTAAAAAAATATATAATGCAGGTTCTCTTATCAGAAGAATGACATTTCTGAAGGGTTAGAAGTAATGTTTTGCTTAATTTGTGTTCAAAGTTAGCTTTCTCTACCATCAGAATTGATTGCAAATTTTCTTCTATTCATATTGATCTTCAGTGAGATTTCATGTGTTTAATTTATGAGAATGTCTTATCACACAGTCGGGTACTGCTGAAAACTGATATCAATCTATGAGCACAATTTTAATTGAGCACATTTATTGCTTGGTACACATTTATAGGATTCTATTAGAGTTTTTTCTTGATATTCATCTTTTAACATGCCATAATATTGCAGACTAATCAGTTCTAATACAAGGTTAGGCTGAGGCTATTAAATTACATGGTTAAATAGGCTTTAAAATGTGGAAATTAGTTTTGCCCTTGCATTAAGGTCTAAAACACACTGCTAGAAATTTGAACACTGAGTTCATATGAAAATAATGATCTTGCTTCTTGCTTTATTTCTTGTCAATATAGGTAGTTTATAAGGCCGTTTACATTATTTGTACTTTAAACATTAGTTATTTTAGAAACAGCTTTAAACTATTATATAAATTTCACATATCAGTTCTGTTTTGTCTTGACATTTTTCATTCATTAAGAAATATTATCAAGGCACCAGCAGTGAGCGTAATGGCTATGTCACTGGACTCCCATGTAGTCGACCACAGTTCGAGTCCCGGACCCGAGGGCTTAAACTCACGCCGGGCATGTGTGCGTACATGCCCAAGACCATGAGAGGAGAATTAAGGAGAAGGGATTGTGACGTGGCCATCCTTCCTGGGCGGTGATTTCTCACTTTCTGTCTCTCTGTCTCTGGCAAACACAAGTGCCCTATAGCAAAAACCTCTCCAAAACAAAACAAAACAAAAAAGAAAGAAAGAAAGAAAGAAATATTATCAAGCCTGCAACACAAGTTAACTTCTAATGACAAACAGTATATAGTCCTAGTGGTTGGAGACAGTTTCTATGCAGAAAAATATCAATCTTGGTTCTGAGCTCAGAAATTAAAATAAAATTTCAGCACTAGTTAAACCATTAATCTGATATAGGGTAAAGCAATTTAAGACATTCAGGTTTAATATCTGACAAAAAATTCATGGAACAATATTTAAGTTCAGTAGAATAAATGAAGTTCACCATTAACACTACTGGTTCAATACCACATTATAGATTCAAATATTTTATATACAGTACATTGTGACACATACTACAAAACAGCATGAGTTTAATCAGTTACATCTTCCTAAGTTTTGTAAAGGTGTCCAAGTAAATTTTATTTCAGTTTCACCCATATTTTACAACCATCAGTGATAACACATCTTAGCAGATTCCACTTCAGATTGTAATGAATTTATTTTTCTCAACTTTTCCAAAAATATTCTTGCCTGTACTTATTACATGCAAGCTTATACATAAAAGTTAATTCTTATGTCACCTAAAATTTGTTAAACCAATGTTAAAACTTGGTGTGACTCTTTAAAAAGGCAAAAATGCAATCTGGAGTCAAGAAAAACAACTGAAAATCAACTATTTTATTTTTGAATTGACTATTGATATGTTCTAATGTCCACGACTCTTCAGTTAAATTTTCTCATAAAAGCACTACCAGTTTTAAACAATTCATTTTTGACTGGAAACATTTCTTTGGTTGTTGCAATCAAACATGATTCAATTAACTCATCATCAGTGAACAGTTTTACTTGCTTGATGAACGAATGAGTCACTCACACACTTAATTGTGGTCTCATTTTTACTTCTGTGGAGACATTATTCTGTTAAGATATTATGTTTTATGTCCCAGGTGATGGTGCAGTGATAATGGAGCTTCCCTCCCATGAAAGGTTCATCATATCCTGGAACCTCCTGTGCGTGGCAGGTATGAGCACATGTGGCTGTGATCCAGGTTAGCTGAGATGGGATAAATTACAGTGTGAAGACATTTTGGGGGATGCCTTTCATGCTCTGAATCTATTTTTCATGGAAGAAATCAATAAAATCAAACTACATATATTTTGTTTTAAATTTTCTAATTTCCTAACCATTGCTTTTTTGTGAATGAAGATAATGGTGAGGAGTGTTTTTTTTGGTCATGCAAATATATTGTATTCTTAAAGAATAGCTAAAATGCCATTACATAATAAACACAATGCTTTGACTTCCAGTTCAATAACCAAATAATATTCCTTCTACTCTGCCTTAAATCACAAGATTTGAAGCCCAGTTTGTTATTCTTGTTTTGACATTGTGAGTATGCACTAATTATTAAAAAAAGATAAACAAAATATCTTGAAACAGTCATATATGAGGCATTCAAAATACTGCTTGGTTTTAACTATTACATAAAACTGCAAGTAAAAACTTTGTATGACTCTTTAAAAAGGCAGTAGTTGGACCAGCAGTTAGCATAATGGCTATGTCGCTGGATTCCCATGTAGTCGACTGTGGTTCGAGTCCCAGACCTGGTGGCTTAAACTCACAGCAGGCATGTGTGCGTGTGTGCCCAAGATCCTGAGAAGAGAATGGAGGAGAAGGGATTGTGGCTTGGCCATCCCCCCCGGGGGGTGATTTCTCGCTTTCTGTCTCTCCGTCTCTCTCTTTGTGGCGAGTGCACACGCCCTATAGCAAAAACCTCTCCAAAGGAAAAAAAAAGGCAGTAGTGAAAGTGATGAGAGCATCACATGTGGTCTCTACTGCAACTACTCAAATCTGCACGATAGCCGGAAAAAACAGACATGAACAATACCTAATGAGCATAGCTTTGTTGCGATGCAATTTCATATGGATTTTGATATTGGAACTTAATATATTTTTCATGGGTCAGTAAATATTATTAATCTTTTCATTTTTTTTCCCAATCATTTATAAAATAGTTTGCAGGGGCTATACAAAAATAGATAATGAACCATATTTGGCCCTTAGTCTGAAATTTGCAAATCCCCTTGTTCAGAGTATGGATTTTGATATTGACATTTCTTGCTCAATTATGTTTCTTGGAAACTGGTTCCTTGAATAACTTATGTAAGTTTCAATTTCCTCATTTGTAAAATTGAAATAATAATGACTATAGTATAGGGGCAATGTGAAAATGACATAAAAATATATATGTTAGATGATTTGCTTTGTTCCAGACATAGCAACATCTGCTGAAAATAATATTCTTTTCTGTTTTCATTTTTTTTTGACTATGGACTTAGGAGATAATTAATGAGATATTCATTAACCTAGGTATGACAATTATGTTATTCTAAGGGATCTTCTAGAGGGCTGAAATGCTAATGTTTAAACCAAATGTTTAAATCTCAATAATTACTTCATACCAATTAGTCAAGGGGGAAAACAATGTCTTAAGTCCATGAGAGTGGAGGTATTTACCAACACATTTGTAGAAAAATAAATTTACCCTGTTATTTATATCAAGAGCCTATTGGGTGGGGAAATCTGGAATAGTTTATCCTTTACACACAAAGGAATAGCCTAGTTACACAGGAGAACACACCTCTGCTCAGGAGCTCATGAGCCTTAAATTCCTTTAGCTAGACTGTCTTACTACTTTTGGCAACCATACATAAGTAAATTTAATAGACAATTAAAAGTTTTCAGAGTTGTTCCTCTAATGGATTCAAACTATATGACATAAAAATATATATGTTAGATGATTTGCTTTGTTCCAGACATAGCAACATCTGCTGAAAATAATATTCTTTTCTGTTTTCATTTTTTTTTGACTATGGACTTAGGAGATAATTAATGAGATATTCATTAACCTAGGTATGACAATTATGTTATTCTAAGGGATCTTCTAGAGGGCTGAAATGCTAATGTTTAAACCAAATGTTTAAATCTCAATAATTACTTCATACCAATTAGTCAAGGGGGAAAACAATGTCTTAAGTCCATGAGAGTGGAGGTATTTACCAACACATTTGTAGAAAAATAAATTTACCCTGTTATTTATATCAAGAGCCTATTGGGTGGGGAAATCTGGAATAGTTTATCCTTTACACACAAAGGAATAGCCTAGTTACACAGGAGAACACACCTCTGCTCAGGAGCTCATGAGCCTTAAATTCCTTTAGCTAGACTGTCTTACTACTTTTGGCAACCATACATAAGTAAATTTAATAGACAATTAAAAGTTTTCAGAGTTGTTCCTCTAATGGATTCAAACTATTTTTTTTTTACTTTGTAAAATGGATGAATATAAAATTAGTTACTGAAAGATATTTATTTTAAACTTTTTACCACTTACTGTGTTTTCTATTGCCAGAGAATATGTGAAATAAAGAGAGAGAGAGAGAGAGAATCTGAAAAGGCATAATTTTTCTCTCTTTCCCCATCCCATCTGAATTTTGGGCAAATATGAATGCATGACTTATATATTATTCAAGCCTGTGGGACCACAATTTGACCCTCAGCTATGTCAAATCTGGCCCCACATGCACAGTGCTTAACTGCTAAAGTACCAGGCTTGCCCTGTCTAGTAGGTCTTGAGAGGAAAATAAATGTAGAAAGCTTATATTTATTTTTTCTGTGTGGAACAATACAGGCTGGGAAGGAGGTGTTGAATCGCATTTATTGGTGTAAATTGTCACAGAACCTAGTGCCATTGCTAGTTTGATCATTTCAAGTGTATTTACACATTCAGCTCAACTACTGTTCAAAAGGTAACCTGGCCTCTAAAATCGGTGGCTGGAAGACTATAATCAGAACAAGCCACACTCAGTTCTCCAATAAAACATCTCAAGTAAATATAAAATGTAGATAAAAGCAATAGGTTTGATATGCAAATGAAGCTTCAGTAAAGTTTTGAAGTGCCAACTTCCAGGCACATTATCCCCATTTTTTTTTTAAAAAAAAAGATATATAGAAAGCTAAAAATTTTAGCAGACACTATTTCCAGCTCCTACGAGAATTTGCAGTGCAGCCAGAATGGAAACATGCCACTTTGGAATAGACTGTAGTATTCCGTAAGATCACTGTACTGAACAAAAGGACAGATTTGCCTTGCTAATTCCTGCTAAAGGCATTTCATATCTACTTACCCTACAACTGGAGAGGAAGATGTGGAAAGAACATTGAACTTGAGAACAAGCTTCGCCACTGAATTCTTGCATGATATTGGACAAATCACTCCATGTCTATACAATTTATATCACATACACTTCTACTTAATGCTGCCATGAATTTCCTTGAGGCTATTTCCTCTTTTTTGAACCAAGTCAACAAATATTCTATCACTTTGTTTTTGCCCATTTGTTTTCATCCCGTTTCTCAAAATACAATGTTATAAATGTAAACATGCCTATTACTGCCCCATAGATAATCAATGCTCCATTCATTTTTTTCCTCCATATACTTCTCAGGTTTTTTTTTGGGGGGGGCGGGGGTTGGCTAGAGCATACACGTTAGCCAGAGAGAGACAGAGACTAATGGAAGGAAAGGGAGAAATCACCCTTTGTTGAGGATGACCACATTCTATTTTCTCTTCTCTTGAGATTTTGAGGCATGCATGCACATGCTCCCAGTGTGATTTTTCAAGCCATGAGGACCCAGACTCAAACCATGGTCAGTCATGTGGGAATCCAGCACCTTAACCACCAACCCACATGCTGGCTCTCCTCCATATCCTTCTTAGCACCTTAACCACCAAGCCACATGCTGGCTCTCCTCCATATCCTTCTAATTCTTTGTTTTCTATTATACGGTTTTTGTGTCTATTACTTCTTCCATCTATTGTGTTATTTAATTTTAATTAAATGTGGTTCATTGTTTTACTATCTCTTCTGAAACTCTTAATCTCTTTACCTGTAAATTCATCATTTCCAATATACTTTCAGCATACTTGTCAAAGTTACTTTAAAAGTCTTTGTTAATTTTGGGAACCAGCAGTTAGCGTAATGGCTGTGTCGCTGGACTCCCACGTAGTTAACCGCGGTTGTGTCCTGGACCCGGTGGCTTAAAACTCAAGCCGGGTGCGTGGCTTGAGATCTTGAGAGGAGAACGGAGGAGAAGGGATTGCGGCGTGACCATCCCTCCCGGGGGTGATTTCTCGCTTTCTGTCTCTATGTCTCTCTCTCTCTGTCTGGCGAGTGCATGCGCCCTGTAGTGAAAACCTCTCCAAAAAAAGAAGTTTTTGTTAATTTTAATATCCATAACTTATGAATCTTTAGAGTAAAATTCCTCTTCACTGTATAAAGTGATATTTTATGGGTGATAAAATATGAGTCATATTTTCTATTTTGTTTTTATGTCTAGTAGCTTTTTGATTTGTCCAGGGTATCATGCATGATACATTACAGAGATTGTAATCTTCTATAATTGTTCCTGAAGAGTAATGATTTTTCTTTTCTATCGGTAAGTAAAATCATTGATACATCGAATTGACTATGCATGATAAGGTAATTAAACAACAATTCTGAATCAAATCTAGACCACAATCTGTTTTTGGATTGTTTATTTATTTTTGTTTGTTTTGAGAGATTTTTACTACAGGGCATGTGTGCTCACTGGAGAGATAGAGAGAGAAAGAGAGCCAAAAAGCAAGAAATCATCTCCCCCTCCCCAGGGGGCTGGCCATGCCACAATCCTTTCTCCTTTATTCTCCTCCTGGGATCCTGGGCATACACACACACACACACAGACACACACACACATACACACACACACACACACTGAAATGTTTCAAGAGTCTGGTTTGGGACTCAAATCATTGTCAGCCATGTGGGAGTCCAGTGCCTTAACCACTCTGCCACCTGCATTGTGGGCACCCACAATCTGTTTTTGTAAATAAAGTTGTATTGTAACATAGCTATGCCTATTTGCTTAGGTATTAACTATGTCTGTTTTGGAGGAAGAAGAGTAGTCAGCTGCTCCAGAGACTGTATGGCCTACAAGCCTACAGTATTCTGTCTGGCCCTTTACAGAGAAAGTTTACCAAGCTCTGTGCTAGGGTATAAGCCCTGATATGTATACTTTGGAAAAGACAATATTCCCAAATGATTCTAATGCATACACATGGATAGAAACTGGTAGTTAATGTAGTACTTATACATTTTGGATATCAAACAATTTAATCTTAATTTTCTTCTAATCAAGAGTTCCTTATGTAGTCACATATATATTAACACTTCATTAAATAGCTACAGGACCCCATATATTCCTGAGATTCTTTTCTTCAAGATATCATTGTAGATGTTGGAGTGTAACTTCATGAAATAGAGCATGTACCTTTAAACTTAGAATAATGACACAGAATTTCTACTCTCCTCTCTAATTAGTAAAGTTTTTTCATACAGATAGTATTGTTTTATTTTAAATAAAAATTTAAAAAGTAATTTGAGAGATTAAGGATCTATGAAAAAATGATCTTGAAGGTGCTTAAAGATAACTGTGGCCTGAAGTCCGGATCATATTTATTATATTGTAGAGTTTTGTTTTGTTTTGTTTTTGCTTTGTTTGTTTTAGTTTTACTCCTTTTGGTCCTTCTCCAAACTGGGTGTTCTCTGCATGGCTAAGAACACAGAACTTGGCCATAGGAGGCAAAGAGACATCACCACCAAATAAGGCAGGCAACATAATTTACTTTGGAACCAGGTATGAGAGCTTTCAGGTGTCAGTTGCAGAGATTTCGACATAAATGAGGTAGGAAATGCTCGTTAATCAAGCCCAAGCTGCTTGTTTCTCAGAGGACATAAAATCAATAAAGGTCAACATTTCTATTTCTCCAAAGCCTTTCTCACTAGGCACATTGGAAGGGACTTTACGGACAGTTTTCCTATAGATTTACTGCTTGGCATGCACAAACATCAGCCTCCTTAAATGGTGGGCAAGAGAACTTTAAATTGCGAAGTAGGTAAGCCTGATTGAGGGGTAAAAACAATCAAACACTGACTCTATTTGGTGGAAATTCATTCTGTAATGAGACAACAGATACAGAAAGGTGAGCTTTGAATTTTCATGCTGTAGGTATTGATTTAAAAAAAATGGTTCTATTGCTCTCTAATCCTAAAGTAAATACAAAAATAAAATTATGACCTTCTGCCAATAAAAAAGATAAAATATTTCAAATATATACAAAAGAAAATAATTAAGATAAATATATAAATAGTTCCATTATCAATTAGAAAAATATCAAATATTAATATCCAAAATATATGTATAAGAACTATATTAAATACCAATTTTTACTAATATTAAGATGTTATTGAAGTGTATTATTAACATATTAGCAAAAATACTATTTTTGAGTCTTTTCTCCCTAAAGACACACACACATACACACACACATAAAGTAAAATATTTATGCAAATTAAGAAATAATAATAACAAATGGAATTAAATAAATAATTTTTTAAAAGTATATGTAAATTATAACATTTTTTCAATGTAATAACTATAATAATTAACATTTATACTTTCAAATAGCAGTAACTTATTTATCCCTAAAAATGTTAGTTTGGCAGAGGATGGATTATATTATTATGATATTATATATATATTTATTATTTGATATTCACATCTACAGAACCAGAAATATTTATACCAGAAGATGTTCTTCTTTGTGTGAAGAGGTTCTAATGACTTTTATTTTATTTTATGTGCTTTTGTTTTACAGTTGTTCCATTGTTTAAACATTAATTACTTTCATAATAATTTAAAGGCAATAAATGCATTTTTAAAAAATAGAAGGAAACATATTCATGGAATATTTTCTATACCATTTTCTCTACCCTCTCTATTGCTCTGTCTCTCTTTTAGGCAAAGGTCAATGGTAAACTTTAAAAATTAGAAGCATTTATAATGATACTATCTTCAAAGTTCTTATGAAAGTCCAGGGTCCTGGGACAAGTAGATGGCATAATAGTTACATCACTGGACTCCCACATAATTGACCATGGTCTGAGTCTCAGACCCAGTGGCTTAAACTCACTCTAGGTACGTATGCACACATGCCCAAAATCCCAAGAGGAAACTGAAGGAAAAGGGATTTTTGGTGTGGCCATCCTCCTTGGAAGGTGCTTTCTCACTTTTTGTCTCCTTGTCTCTGTCTCTCTGATGAGCGCACATGCCCTATAGCAAAAATCTCTCTCAAAAAAAAAAAAAAAAATGAAAGAGAGAGAGTGAGAAAGAAAGTCCAGGGCCCATCATGACATTCTTAAAAGAACAGAAAGGTGGATTTTCTAAGGATACATTAGGGAGACAATTTGGACCGGGGGAAAGCCATGGCCATTAAAGCTGAGTAACCTTTCTACCTTTGTTCTGCAATGACCTGGGCAAGGTGCTTTATAATTTCAGAGTTTATGAGGTTTCTTTATGAAATTACTTTGGGCTAGCTAATTTCTTACATCTGGCAGCTGCATTTCTCAGTAATTGTGATGAAACTCTAAATCTGTAGAGTTTTAAAAGTGCAAGAACATACTTACTTGGGAAGAATGCTTGACTGTAAGCTAAGAAATTCATTAAGAAAATATTATTTATGATGTTTAAGAACATGTAGTTGAAGAAACTATCTCTCAGTCACAAGAATTAACAACAGATAATACGTATAAAACTGTAACTGATTAAGAATGGAAAACTAAAAATTTAATAAATAATGACAAAAATAGTATCCATAATAATAGTGGTGGCAATAATGTTCGAGGTAGTAATGTAGTTATTAAATGAAGTTGGGAAACCCCTCTATTCTACCTCCCACTGTGTGATATATATAGATGTTTCCTATTTCACCTTCTAGATATTCAACATGTAGTGCTGGAGTAAATTGACTAAAGTCACTATGATGTAAATGTGCATCCATTTTAGGTGGTAAAATCCTCATCCCTAAGGTGACAATATTGGAAGTGATGCTTTGGGAGGTGATTAAGTCATGGGGACAAAGCCCTTATGAAGGGCATTTGTGTTTTTATAAAAAATGCTCAAGAGAGATGCTTGGTCTCTTTTGTCATGCAAGTTTAGATTGAGAAGGTGCCATCTATGAGCCAAGAAGTGGGCCCTCACCAGATGCCATATCTGCTGGTACTTTGAGCTTAGACTTCTTGGTCTCCAGAACTGTGAGAAATACATTTGTGATGCTTGTAAGCCACTCAGTCTCTGACAGCATTTTTATAGCAGCCTATATTGACTAAGATGAAAGCTAATTTTTTAAAAATTTAAATAAATCAATTTTTAAGTATTTATTTACATTTAATTATTGTACATCTTAGTGGAGTATAATATGATTTTTTAAAGAGTGCTTTCAGTGTGTAATAATTTAATCAAGTATATTGCCCTATTCATAATCTTTAACAAAGAACATTATAGTATACTATACAACTTTGATTTTTGTTCTACTTGTTTTGATTTCTTATTCACATTTAATTGCGGGCACCTCTACAGAACATAATATGTTTTTTCAAAATATTCATGTAGTACATGACAATCAAATCAAGTATGTTACCATTACATCATTTTCAGTGGAGAACTTTACATTTTTATGTCTGTTAAGTATATCTTTTCAAGATCCTCTCACCTAATTTCTATTATCCACTCCATCCATATAGTCTCTGGTATTTAATCTTGTCCTGCCTATTACTATATCTTCAGATATTTCTTTTTCTGCCACAGAATACAGACAGACACTCGGTATATATTGAACAGGGATATACAGTGTCTTTCATAGTCTGGCTTACAGCACTTAGTCCTTTATATTCATGCATGTCAGTCACTCTGTAATGAATGACATGGTGTCATTGCTCCTTATGGCTGAGTAATATTCCATAGTGTACAAGTGCAACATTTTTTTTATTAATCCAGTCATTCATTCTTAGGCACTTAGGTTGTTTGAATGTCTTAGCAATTGTTAATAATGCTGCATAAACATAAGTATGCAAGTGTCTTTCCTATTATTTTCCTACACTTTGAGTAAATACCAAGGAATGGGGTTACTGGATCATATGGTAGTTCTGGTGGTAGATTTTCGAGGACTCTCCATATCATTTTCCATAATGCCATAGCAATTTTCATTCCCACCAGCAGTATAGGAGTGTTCTCTTTTTCATCACAGCCTCACCAGTATTTGTCATTCTTTATTTTCTTGATCATAGCCATTCTTACTGGTGTAAGTGATACATCATTGTGGTTTTGACTTGCATTTCTCTTACTATAAGATATGGTGAATATTTTCCATATAAATTTAGGTCATTCATCTGTCTGTCTTAGAGAGTTATCTGTTACATTCATTTACCTATTTTTAAATTGGATTATTCATTTTATTGTAAGTGAGCTGTTGGAGTTCCTCATATATTCTGGTTATCAATCTATTATATGAAGCATAGCTTGCAAACATTTTCTCCCATTCTGAGGGTTGTGTCTTTACTCTTCTTTGCTGTGCAGAAGATTTTTAGTTTGATATTATCCTCACTTGTCTATTTTTAAAGTTGTTGCCTATGCTTTAGAGGTCTCATTTAAGAAATTTTTGCCTACTCCAATGTCTCCAAGTGTTTCTCTTGTGTTTTGTATAAGTATTCTAATAGTTAGAGGCATTACCTTTAAATCCTTCATCTATTTTGAGTTTATTTTGTTAATGGTGAGAGATAGGAGTTCATTTTCATTTTTCTGCAGGTGTATATCCAGTTCTTCCAGCACTACTTGCTGAAGAGATTTTCTTTTCTCCAAGCATTCATCAGAGAAAGAGATAGAGATAGAGAGAGAGAGAGAGAGTAAGAAAGCACCCCTCACCACATTGATGCCACAATACCTTCTGCTCCAATTCTCCTTTCAGGATTATGGGTGCACATGCACATATAGCTGATGCATTCTACAAGCTGCCAGACCTGGAGTTCAAATTGTGCAGTCATTCATTTAGGATCCAGCATCCTTAACCACCACACCATCCCCTGACACTTTATTAGTTTTATGTAAGTGTGTGCACGTGTGTGTGTGTGTGTACTATTAGGCAACAACTAAATTCATACAACAAAATAAGTAATATTAATTGGCCATCAAAACCACTTCCTGGCACTTATAAACAGAATATTTACTCATTCTGTATCTCGCAGCCTAAAATCTCTGTTAAATTCTCAGTTTTTGTGTTTATAGTCTTCATGTTTATTTTCTCCAGATAAATATGTGTTAGCCCTTTTATTTTTTAAAGATAGCCATGAGCACTGAACACCTTATATGTAGCCTTTCTGGGATCTCAAATAAATATCTGTGTTGCTCAGTGATGTTTCTCTTCTCTGGCTACTTGGAATTTTAACATCTCCCAGCACTGTTTGATCTATAAAATCTCTAATAAGTTAATGGCTCCTCAGCAGCTCGTTTCTATCAAGCCAGATAACATCCTTTCTTGTACATAAGAAGTTTAGTATTTAGCCATAGATACAAAGGTATCCTGCCATGGAGTTCTTGGGATTCTTCTATGCACACATGTTTGGGGTGTTTTTTTATCCAATGCTTGAAAGTAAATTCTTCATATATTGTTTAAGTTTCATATTTACCTATGATGGGAAGTCAATTCTAATAATTATTGCACCATTATTCTCTTAACATAAGGTTATATATTCATAATTTAACAGGAACAAACCCATATTCCATTCAGAGGAACAGCTTCAGTTCTGTTTATTATTTCAGACAAAATTCAATTTCCTTATGTAGTCTCCTGACAATTCAGGTGAATGACTAGTCACAGAGCAAGCAGCATGGATGATAGAGCCCTTACTTCACACCATTTTCTTGTTAGGTTAAGTTGGGCTCAAATATCTCCAGTTTAGAACTGGCTGCTGTCTCTGGTGGAAGATTTAGTTTAGAGAATTACAGATTTTGACAACTGGAGAAGTCTAGCCCTCTTCTTTATCTCATCCACAAAACTTATTTTATATTACACTGATTTTTCTGTACCTTTCATAACAAAGTACCTCCAATGCAATTGTTTAAAATATCACATTCAGTCTCGTAACTCTGGAAAGTAGAAAACTTAGATAGGTTTTATGGGAATCAAATCAAGGTGTTAGCAGAGATGATTCTTTCTGGAAACTTTGGAAAAATTCTTCCTTGCTCCTTCCAGCTTCTAGAGACTAGCAGCACTCCTTAGTTTATAGCTTCATCACTTCAGTCTCTGTGCACCCTCATGTTACTTTCTTTATTCTCCTTCCTACTATCTTCCTCTTGTAAGGACACTTGTGATTACATCAGGTTCACTGAGATAATCCAGGATAGTCTTCCCACCTCAAGCTTTTTAATTTTAATATGTCTACAAAGCCCCTTCACCATGTGAGGTACCACATTCGCAGGTTCTGAAAGTTGGGACATAGACGTCTTTGGGGGTCTTCTTCAGTTGACCATGTACATCAAGAGTCATATTTTCCTGAAGTTTCAAATTGAGCAATATGAAATATATGAAAAGATTATATAGCTTTAATATATATATGTGTGTATATATATATATATATATATATACATACATATATACTAAATATATTTAGTTAGCTAGAGGGCATGTATGATCTCTAAAGAGAAAGACAGAGAGAAGAAAAGTAAGAATGCATCCGCTTTGGGGGATGGTGTCATGTTGCAATCTCACTTCCTTCTTTTCTGCTTTCAGGACCCTAAGCACATACACACATGTGCCTTCTTTTTTTTCTCAAACCATCATGTCTGGGACTTACACAAAATAGTTGTCTGTGTGGAATTCAGTTACCTTAACCCCCACACTGCAGACTGGCCCTCAGTTTTAAAGCTGTATTTTATCCAGCATCCTTAACCACCACACCATCCCCTGACACTTTATTAGTTTTATGTAAGTGTGTGCACGTGTGTGTGTGTGTGTACTATTAGGCAACAACTAAATTCATACAACAAAATAAGTAATATTAATTGGC
The DNA here is from genome assembly GCF_000334495.1 of Tupaia belangeri chinensis. NCBI lineage: Eukaryota > Metazoa > Chordata > Mammalia > Scandentia > Tupaiidae > Tupaia > Tupaia belangeri. Next base: position 1,201,936 of record NW_006159798.1, read on the forward strand.
CATCAAAACCACTTCCTGGCACTTATAAACAGAATATTTACTCATTCTGTATCTCGCAGCCTAAAATCTCTGTTAAATTCTCAGTTTTTGTGTTTATAGTCTTCATGTTTATTTTCTCCAGATAAATATGTGTTAGCCCTTTTATTTTTTAAAGATAGCCATGAGCACTGAACACCTTATATGTAGCCTTTCTGGGATCTCAAATAAATATCTGTGTTGCTCAGTGATGTTTCTCTTCTCTGGCTACTTGGAATTTTAACATCTCCCAGCACTGTTTGATCTATAAAATCTCTAATAAGTTAATGGCTCCTCAGCAGCTCGTTTCTATCAAGCCAGATAACATCCTTTCTTGTACATAAGAAGTTTAGTATTTAGCCATAGATACAAAGGTATCCTGCCATGGAGTTCTTGGGATTCTTCTATGCACACATGTTTGGGGTGTTTTTTTATCCAATGCTTGAAAGTAAATTCTTCATATATTGTTTAAGTTTCATATTTACCTATGATGGGAAGTCAATTCTAATAATTATTGCACCATTATTCTCTTAACATAAGGTTATATATTCATAATTTAACAGGAACAAACCCATATTCCATTCAGAGGAACAGCTTCAGTTCTGTTTATTATTTCAGACAAAATTCAATTTCCTTATGTAGTCTCCTGACAATTCAGGTGAATGACTAATCACAGAGCAAGCAGCATGGATGATAGAGCCCTTACCTCACACCATTTTCTTGTTAGGTTAAGTTGGGCTCAAATATCTCCAGTTTAGAACTGGCTGCTGTCTCTGGTGGAAGATTTAGTTTAGAGAATTACAGATTTTGACAACTGGAGAAGTCTAGCCCTCTTCTTTATCTCATCCACAAAACTTATTTTATATTACACTGATTTTTCTGTACCTTTCATAACAAAGTACCTCCAATGCAATTGTTTAAAATATCACATTCAGTCTCGTAACTCTGGAAAGTAGAAAACTTAGATAGGTTTTATGGGAATCAAATCAAGGTGTTAGCAGAGATGATTCTTTCTGGAAACTTTGGAAAAATTCTTCCTTGCTCCTTCCAGCTTCTAGAGACTAGCAGCACTCCTTAGTTTATAGCTTCATCACTTCAGTCTCTGTGCACCCTCATGTTACTTTCTTTATTCTCCTTCCTACTATCTTCCTCTTGTAAGGACACTTGTGATTACATCAGGTTCACTGAGATAATCCAGGATAGTCTTCCCACCTCAAGCTTTTTAATTTTAATATGTCTACAAAGCCCCTTCACCATGTGAGGTACCACATTCGCAGGTTCTGAAAGTTGGGACATAGACGTCTTTGGGGGTCTTCTTCAGTTGACCATGTACATCAAGAGTCATATTTTCCTGAAGTTTCAAATTGAGCAATATGAAATATATGAAAGGATTATATAGCTTTAATATATATATGTGTGTATATATATATATATATATATATACATACATATATACTAAATATATTTAGTTAGCTAGAGGGCATGTATGATCTCTAAAGAGAAAGACAGAGAGAAGAAAAGTAAGAATGCATCCGCTTTGGGGGATGGTGTCATGTTGCAATCTCACTTCCTTCTTTTCTGCTTTCAGGACCCTAAGCACATACACACATGTGCCTTCTTTTTTTTCTCAAACCATCATGTCTGGGACTTACACAAAATAGTTGTCTGTGTGGAATTCAGTTACCTTAACCCCCACACTGCAGACTGGCCCTCAGTTTTAAAGCTGTATTTTTTATCATTATTTTTTAAATAATTTGTTATAGGGCAATTGCCAAAGAGAGACAGAGAGGGAAAGTGAGGAAACACCCCCTAGGGGGGATGACCACACATTACAATTCCATCTCCTCCATTCTCCTCTCTGGATTTTGGGCCCAGTTTATAAGTGACTAGGTCTACGACTTGAACAAGGCAGCTGGCCATGAAGCTTTAAGTCAAAGAAGTTAATGATATAATCCCACAGACAATTCAGTTTCAATAGCTCAGAAATGTAAGTGAATGAATCCTATACCACTACAGGAAGACCTTTCATTCTGTGAGATTTACCTCCTGCAGTCTAAATACATAGTGGGTTGATAAAATTTCGGTTCCCTCTAAGACTTTGAAACTGACTCTGGAGCAAAACCTAAACTCTGAAGGTGAGACAGCTGCATGTATATTTAGAACTTTACTCTTTCTAGGAGCTCACGGTTTCAAGCTCTCTTCTCCATACACAGAAACTTACTTTGTGAAGTGGCATCCTACAATTCTTCACAGACTCCATTCTTCTTCTTTTAAAATTTTTAAAATTAACTAATTAATTTTTTATTTCATTTTCTTTTATACTTTCAACTTTAGAGGTCTCATTTAAGAAATTTTTGCCTACTCCAATGTCTCCAAGTGTTTCTCTTGTGTTTTGTATAAGTATTCTAATAGTTAGAGGCATTACCTTTAAATCCTTCATCTATTTTGAGTTTATTTTGTTAATGGTGAGAGATAGGAGTTCATTTTCATTTTTCTGCAGGTGTATATCCAGTTCTTCCAGCACTACTTGCTGAAGAGATTTTCTTTTCTCCAAGCATTCATCAGAGAAAGAGATAGAGATAGAGAGAGAGAGAGAGAGTAAGAAAGCACCCCTCACCACATTGATGCCACAATACCTTCTGCTCCAATTCTCCTTTCAGGATTATGGGTGCACATGCACATATAGCTGATGCATTCTACAAGCTGCCAGACCTGGAGTTCAAATTGTGCAGTCATTCATTTAGGATCCAGCATCCTTAACCACCACACCATCCCCTGACACTTTATTAGTTTTATGTAAGTGTGTGCACGTGTGTGTGTGTGTGTACTATTAGGCAACAACTAAATTCATACAACAAAATAAGTAATATTAATTGGCCATCAAAACCACTTCCTGGCACTTATAAACAGAATATTTACTCATTCTGTATCTCGCAGCCTAAAATCTCTGTTAAATTCTCAGTTTTTGTGTTTATAGTCTTCATGTTTATTTTCTCCAGATAAATATGTGTTAGCCCTTTTATTTTTTAAAGATAGCCATGAGCACTGAACACCTTATATGTAGCCTTTCTGGGATCTCAAATAAATATCTGTGTTGCTCAGTGATGTTTCTCTTCTCTGGCTACTTGGAATTTTAACATCTCCCAGCACTGTTTGATCTATAAAATCTCTAATAAGTTAATGGCTCCTCAGCAGCTCGTTTCTATCAAGCCAGATAACATCCTTTCTTGTACATAAGAAGTTTAGTATTTAGCCATAGATACAAAGGTATCCTGCCATGGAGTTCTTGGGATTCTTCTATGCACACATGTTTGGGGTGTTTTTTTATCCAATGCTTGAAAGTAAATTCTTCATATATTGTTTAAGTTTCATATTTACCTATGATGGGAAGTCAATTCTAATAATTATTGCACCATTATTCTCTTAACATAAGGTTATATATTCATAATTTAACAGGAACAAACCCATATTCCATTCAGAGGAACAGCTTCAGTTCTGTTTATTATTTCAGACAAAATTCAATTTCCTTATGTAGTCTCCTGACAATTCAGGTGAATGACTAATCACAGAGCAAGCAGCATGGATGATAGAGCCCTTACCTCACACCATTTTCTTGTTAGGTTAAGTTGGGCTCAAATATCTCCAGTTTAGAACTGGCTGCTGTCTCTGGTGGAAGATTTAGTTTAGAGAATTACAGATTTTGACAACTGGAGAAGTCTAGCCCTCTTCTTTATCTCATCCACAAAACTTATTTTATATTACACTGATTTTTCTGTACCTTTCATAACAAAGTACCTCCAATGCAATTGTTTAAAATATCACATTCAGTCTCGTAACTCTGGAAAGTAGAAAACTTAGATAGGTTTTATGGGAATCAAATCAAGGTGTTAGCAGAGATGATTCTTTCTGGAAACTTTGGAAAAATTCTTCCTTGCTCCTTCCAGCTTCTAGAGACTAGCAGCACTCCTTAGTTTATAGCTTCATCACTTCAGTCTCTGTGCACCCTCATGTTACTTTCTTTATTCTCCTTCCTACTATCTTCCTCTTGTAAGGACACTTGTGATTACATCAGGTTCACTGAGATAATCCAGGATAGTCTTCCCACCTCAAGCTTTTTAATTTTAATATGTCTACAAAGCCCCTTCACCATGTGAGGTACCACATTCGCAGGTTCTGAAAGTTGGGACATAGACGTCTTTGGGGGTCTTCTTCAGTTGACCATGTACATCAAGAGTCATATTTTCCTGAAGTTTCAAATTGAGCAATATGAAATATATGAAAGGATTATATAGCTTTAATATATATATGTGTGTATATATATATATATATATATATACATACATATATACTAAATATATTTAGTTAGCTAGAGGGCATGTATGATCTCTAAAGAGAAAGACAGAGAGAAGAAAAGTAAGAATGCATCCGCTTTGGGGGATGGTGTCATGTTGCAATCTCACTTCCTTCTTTTCTGCTTTCAGGACCCTAAGCACATACACACATGTGCCTTCTTTTTTTTCTCAAACCATCATGTCTGGGACTTACACAAAATAGTTGTCTGTGTGGAATTCAGTTACCTTAACCCCCACACTGCAGACTGGCCCTCAGTTTTAAAGCTGTATTTTTTATCATTATTTTTTAAATAATTTGTTATAGGGCAATTGCCAAAGAGAGACAGAGAGGGAAAGTGAGGAAACACCCCCTAGGGGGGATGACCACACATTACAATTCCATCTCCTCCATTCTCCTCTCTGGATTTTGGGCCCAGTTTATAAGTGACTAGGTCTACGACTTGAACAAGGCAGCTGGCCATGAAGGATCCAGCTACCTTAATCACCATGCCACCAGGCTGGCCTATCATTTTTAATTCTTTTGTTTCAACTTTTACATTGCTATAAACATACTGACAAATACATAAATAAACGGAGGCAGCTTTAAGTCAAAGAAGTTAATGATATAATCCCACAGACAATTCAGTTTCAATAGCTCAGAAATGTAAGTGAATGAATCCTATACCACTACAGGAAGACCTTTCATTCTGTGAGATTTACCTCCTGCAGTCTAAATACATAGTGGGTTGATAAAATTTCGGTTCCCTCTAAGACTTTGAAACTGACTCTGGAGCAAAACCTAAACTCTGAAGGTGAGACAGCTGCATGTATATTTAGAACTTTACTCTTTCTAGGAGCTCACGGTTTCAAGCTCTCTTCTCCATACACAGAAACTTACTTTGTGAAGTGGCATCCTACAATTCTTCACAGACTCCATTCTTCTTCTTTTAAAATTTTTAAAATTAACTAATTAATTTTTTATTTCATTTTCTTTTATACTTTCAATCCTATTATTTGTCTTACAAAATGGATATTTCAACAGATGAACATTTCTCCCAAGTACAGTTGATAAAACTACAAAATATCTTCAACAGATAATACCACATTTCTTTGCTTCTTAGTGTGGCCTGGCCTTTTCTGATAAAGTGCATTGTATAAAATTCTTAACAATGTTCCCCTAGGGGTTTTTCAATGCCTGCCCTGCAATATGAAGCAGTATATAGAAGTTCATCAAAAAAACTAAGGACATTTTACAGATGAAATTTTATTTCCTGAGAAATTGTAATAGTAAGTGAAAACCTATAGTCTAGCTCTAGTTAGCTTTATGTATGCTTCTATATCTTTCTAAACTATTACACAGTAATGTAAATAACAACAGAAGTATTTAAAAAGTTCATACGAAATACATATTATTTTAAAAGTATGTATGGATTTAAAAAAGTTTTTTTGAATCAATTTTAATTCCACTTCTCTGTGACCTTTTTGAATTTTCCCATATCACTCTTTCATACTAGCAGCGTTTTTGGAAGAGACTTTTTTTTTTTTGTTCTTTGCTTTTAAGATAGGAATCTTTTGCTATCTTAAGTAGGACTGGATTTAAACAGAACTATCTCCATTGCTTGACACAATTCTAAGTCTGTAAAATGAACCAAAAGTCTTCTTCAAGGAATTTGAAATGTAGAGAAGAAGAATCAATTATAGGAAGTTAGATAGCTAATCCCTGGAAAGCCAGGATTCTAAATTAGAGCTATCAATGCCCTTTCTCTTATCCAATAGCTCAAATTTATAGTTTCCTGTTGCTTCATCCTTTACCCTAGACCACTAACACTTAGTGGAGAAAGTATGTTTTCTTCCACGCAGGTGTCTTTCAGCATAAGGACAAGCAAAGTAATAGCCAATGCCTAAAATACTAAGGAATGACTTTGTTCAATAATTCTGTCATCAAAGATGCTATTATGAGTAAAAAGTCAACTAAGAAAAAGAAATTATAAATGTATGAAGGGATTCAAAAAGTTCGTGGAAACCAGCTTAAAATATCTTTATTTTGGTGAAAAAAATTATATCTATGCATAGTTCTTATCATAATACACATGTTCCATGGATTTTTTGAAGAACCCTCACATGAACTTCTATCCAGTCTTAAAACGTCCTATAAATAAAAAAGACAAACAACCCAATGCAAAACTGGGGGGAAAAACTCCCAAATAAACAGCAACAATGAAAACACTATCTGCCGGCATTTCCTAAAAGAGAATATCTAAATTGCCAGGAAATTTGTGAAAATTTCTTTATCCTCATTAATCACTAGGCAAATGTTAACAAAATTACAGAGTTAAATCTTTACATATACCTAGAAGAGGAAGAGGAGGAATAGAAGAATGAGAAGACCAGCAACTAGAAGGGAAAAAGGAAGTAGAAGAATAAGGCTCAGATGCAAAAAAAAAAAAAAAAGCCAGATTGGTAAAGATTCAGAGAAACTACAGTTCTCAAACAATACTGAAGACAGTATAAGTTGACACACTCACTTTGGAAAACTGAAGTAGATCAGTGGTATTCTGGCCTCATTCCAGCTCCTTACCTGCGCTACTGCCCTTTGCCCTCCGGAAGTAAAACATGACCTCTGTTCTGCTACTTGTCTTGCTTTGGACAACATTCAAAATATTTCGCAAGCAAAATCTTATAAAAAGCACCTGTGCATTTCCACATCTGCTTAGTGCCTCTGCCTGTACAATAATAATGTACCTGAACTAAATTGCTGGAGAAATAGAAGAACTTGGAGAGCAGTCGGCTACCCTTCCCAGCCAAACCTAGCTTAGATCAGTCAACAGTGCAGGTCAGCCCATCCACAAATAATAGAATCACCTAGCTGCACCCCAGCTGATTATGTACACTCAAAGAGTAAATGCTTATTTTTTATGCCACTGAGATATTATAGTTCATTACATAACCTTATTGTCAAAATTGGTAACTGGTACAAACTGTTTTGAAATACTTCTTTTTTTTTTTTTTTTTGAGAGATTTTCACTGTAGGGTGCGTGCGCTCGCCAGACAGACAGAGAGAGACATAGAGACAGAAAGCGAGAAATCACCCCCCAGGGGGGATGGTCACGCCGCAATCCCTTCTCCTCCATTCTCCTCTCGGGATCTTGGGCACGCACGCACACGCGCCCGGCGTGAGTTTTAAGCCACCGGGTCCAGGACACGAACCGCGGTCGACTACGTGGGAGTCCAGCGACATAGCCATTATGCTAACTGCTGGTTCCCTGTTTTGAAATACTTCTGAAGTGAAATATATATACCCCTTCTGACTTGGCAATTTACTCCTGGATATATAATAACAGAAAAGCATCCATTCATTCGCCAAAGAACATGGAGCAGAATGTTTATAACAGCACTATTCAAAAATGGCAACTAAAAAAATAAAAGTGGAGACTCCCCAAATGCCTGTCAGTAGTTGAACATATGAATAATATGTGGTTTATTCTTCCAAGAGGATATTAAACAGCAGTAAGAATGACAAATCTGCAGCTACTCATTATGGAGCAAATGAAGCCAGACACAAAAGAAATCATCCATGTTATCAGAAGCTCCAGTCATAGATATCCTTGTGAAGGGTAGGGTTAGATGTGAGGTAGAAGGATGAATGAGAAGGACCTCAGTCATAGGCAATGCCCTATTTCTTCATGTGGTTGTAGGTTGCATGGATATTTTTAATTTACGGAAAATCAGTGCTGAATTAGACTTGTGTTTCCCTAAATATATTTTTCTACTTGTGGCATGACAACCATAAAAAATGCAATCTATAGTCAAAAGTGTTTGAGAAATGATGCATAATCTATACTCTCTTAAAGATGAACATGTTATGTCTCTAAACTCTGAGAAGTCTGACAGAATAGCAATGTGTTTCTGTCTGAGTAATATCAATTAATAACAGACCCACAAGAGTAATGCTCTTTGCATTCACTGTAGAAATCTCAAACTGAATAATTCTCAGTCTTTTTAGCTTAAAAAGTTTATAGATCCCAATAAAAATCATTTTTATATCATTAGTTAGAATTTAGTATTGCTTATAGTTTCTCCCTTTAAAAAATTGGCATACAATCAAACATACAAATTTTCAGTACAGCAATGTGGATTGAAAATATGGTAAGTTTCTGAGTGGCAGCTTTCTAGTTTATGAAATCCCTGTAGCATGTTATCTCTAGGGAGCTGAGAAGAAAGTGACGCTAAAGCCAACCTCCTTTCTAAGCTCAGCTTGCAACTGGCCATCATGATACTAGGCTAGGAAAACTATCTGATGTCTATGCCTTAGTTTTCTGATCTGAAAAATTAAGTTGATAATATCCTCCAGGTCTACATTATGAGGATGTGATGTAAAGGGGCCAATGAAATAAAACATGTAAATTGTGGCTTAAAATTTATGTCATATTCTAGAGAAGTTAAAGCACATTGAAGAGCTAGATTTGAGACTATAAATGATCAAAAGAGACTGAAAGACTTGACACCAGACTTTGTACTAATTTTAAAGATTATGAATCTCAAAGGAGGCCATTTTGCAATGGATACAAATAATTATATCTTTTACCTAAAAGGAGTAACTTTATAATCCTTTTTAAGATTATACCCAATGTAGTAACTGTGTAAATAAATATATAATCATACGTGTGTGTATATATATATATATATATAAAATTCAAACTTTTATGAATACTCTATCTAACATCAGTTTTCCAACACTAATGTTTGGCTCTTTGAGAACTGATTTTAAACATTTTTATTATTATTATTATTATTATTTTGAGAGGTTTGCTACAGGGCGCATGCACTCACCAGAAAGAAACAGAGAGAGAGAGACAGAAAGCGAGAAATCACCCCCCAGGGAGGATGTCCATGCCTCTATCCCTTCTCCTCCATTCTCCTCTCAGGATCTTTGGCATGCACACACATGTACCTGGTGTGAGTTTAAGCCACTCAGCCTGGGACTTGAACCACATTTGACTACATGGGAATCCAGCATCATAACCATTACGCTAACTGCTGGTCCCAGGAACTGATCTATTTTCAAGAGGTCATCCTGATTCAGAGCTCTCCCAAACCTATGAGAAACTGTGATGTCCATTCAGGGGCAGGTCTCCAGCCCACAGTGGTCCACATAAATTCCTGTTCCTCCATGACTATTTTATGACCTAGGCCACCTTGCTTCCTCAGCACCCAAAGCACATAGGTTCCTCTGGAACCCTTAGCTGATTGCTGTTCATTCATTGGAAACACAAGTCCACTGTAATTGAAAGTCATCTTGTAAAACAAAGAAATGGTTTTATTTATCTAAATGTAATCCATGCCTACAGTATTTGTATATGGTTTATATGACTTTCGTTTTCTCATGTCCTGATGGCTTTAATAACCTGTCATACTGTGCTGTAGGATAGTAGAACCGTAGGACCACATGGCTACTGTGATTCTGAGAGTTATTTTTAAAACTGAAAGTTCCAACTAAATGTTTATCTGAAATTAAGATAATTTCAGATAATGCTTAATCCCATTATGTGGGATGGCCAGATCCTACATGACTGACTGTGTGGTTTGAATCCTGGACCCAGCAGCTTGATAAACATGGTGGGCATGTGTGTGTGTGTGTTGTGCACCCAAAATCCTGAAAAGAGAGAGAGATGGAGGAGAAGGGATTGTGGCATGACCATCCCACATAATGGGTGCTTTTTCATTTTCCCTGTCTCTCTGTCCAGAAAGCATATGCAAACTCTGGCAAAACAATGTTTAAAAAATAGTGCTTTTTTAAAAAATATGTATCTTAATGTTTATATTGGGACTCTTGGTCCAAACTGAGTTTAGATACTGTTGTTTTATCTGTGTTATTTCTTTATTTAATTCAAATGTCTTTATGTGAGGATAACACATACAGAAAAGTTCACAAAACATAAGTGCATAATCTCATGATATTTTTAAACAAGTGAATACATCCCTAATATCATACAGAAGTGAGGAAATATAATACATTACCAGAACCTAAGTAGCTGCCTTTTCCTCTTTCCATTTACTAACGTTAACTAGTCTAATTCTCTCAGCCCATATTTTAAATAGATAAAATAAATTCTGTAAGTCAAACTGCACTTTTTATAGATGAGTCAAGAAAGAAGAAATAATCTGCCCAAGTTCACATATGGTGCAAGAATTAAAACTGGAATTAAGGTTTCCTTATGCCTTATCTATTATCTTTACTACTACTGATATCCTTTTATTTATTTATTTATTTATTTATTTATTTATTTATGCCGCAATCCCTTCTCCTCCATTCTCGTCTTGGGATCTTGGGCATGCACGCACACATGCCCGGCATGAGCGTAAGCCACCGGGTCCAGGACTTGAACCGCAGTCAATCACATGGGAGTCCAGCAACATAACCATTATGTCAACTGCTGGTCCCCTATCCTTTTAATTTTAACCAAGACATTTCAGGACATTTGGTGATCTCTCTTTTTCCTTTTGTTTAAGGTTTTTGTCAGAGGGCATGTGCACTTGCTGGAGAGCCACAGAGAGAAGGAAAGTGAGAATTCAACCATGAGGGGTGATGGCCATGTTACAATCTCTTTTCGTCCATCCTTGGGAGTTTAGACACATACACACTCATAGACAACATTATTTTCAAGCCCCCATGTCCAAGACTCAAACCACAGTTGACCATGTTGGAGTCAAGCACCTTAACCACTGTACCACCTGCTGACCCCAATTTGGTGATCTATTGAATAGTGTTTTGGGGGGGACTAGCAGATGGCATCATGGTTACATTTCTGGACTCCCACATAGTCAATGGCAGTTGGAGTCCTAGACCCAGCAATTCGAAACTCACATGGAGAGCATGTGCCTGCGTGTTTAAGATCCTGAGAGGAGAATAGAGGAGAAGGAACTGTGGCATGTCCATCCCCCTCAGGGGGCTGATTTCTCACTTTCTGTCTCTCTGTCTCTCTGGTGTTCTGTCTCTCTGCAGAGTGCATGCACCCTATAGGAAAAATCTCTCAATATATATAAATTTTAAAAATAGTGTTTGTATTCTTTAATATTGAGGTTAAAATGTTCAAGTCTGCAATTTTTTTTTTTGGTAGAGGTTTTTGTCTTAGGATGTGTGTGCTCGCTGGAGAAAGAGAGAGAAAGAGAGAGAGAGAGAGAGGGGGGAAAAGTGAGAAATCACTCCCCAGCACAGATGGCTATGCCACAACCCCTTCTCCTCCATTCTCCTCCCAGGATATTGAGCATGCACATGAGTGTGAGTTTCAAGCCACCGGGTCCAGGACTCAAACCACTGGCGGCTATGTGGTAGTCCAGCAATGTAACTGCTATGCCATCTACTGGCCCTCAAGGTTGCAGAATTTAAGCTCCAGTTAAATTTTTTCTATGGCACCTCTCTGTCCTTAAACATCTTGCCTCTTACAGACTGGCTGATCATAACTATGAGATAAGAGACAGTTTTTAAGGTCATGTGCATGAGAAAAAAAAAAAAGAATGAATAAAAAGAAAAAGCCCTGTCAATCAAAACTTACTCATTGAGAGATATTAAATTATTTAGCATTTTGCATATGTAAATTCAATGTGGGGAAAATATGACAACACAAACTAGGTTTACATTATTTATGTAACTCAAATCACAAAACGTCTCTGACTTCAAGCTGGAATATGGATACATTCAGTATTTCTAGGTTTACTGCCTCTAAATGTTTCCTAATGCAATGTTCAGATCTAAACACATTTTTCTTCTCTAGCATTTAGTAAAGAGTCTGGTATAGAGTTTGCAAATGATGGGTATTTGCTGTGTGAATGAATCTACAGCCATAACCCAGGTTTTCTCCCTTAGACTTCTAGAGTCCAATAGTTTCCCAATCTCAACTTGTTCCAATGTAGTCATATTTCCTTATGACAGATGGAAATCTTTTTTTTTTTCCAAAGGCAAATCTTGTCGCATAATTCTCCTTTTCCCAGCTTAGAAAATTTTCAGTAAATAACTGATCATTGCAAAATCCCCATGTTCCACTACTGCCCAATGCTGGCTTCACTCTGTGTTTGGATGCTCTCAAAGTCTTCCTCAGTAGAGTGTTCGAAGCAAGTACTATCAAGTGATTTATATTCCTAAGACAACCTGCATGTTGTCTTAGTGCTCCTGTCTTTCTGAATTAAATTTATTGAAAATAGCAGGGGATTCATGACACTGAAGAAATATGATCCTTTTTACACATAATATTTCAGCTGAGTAAGAGGGAGAGGGGGTCTGAAAGTGGGAGGTAAAGGGATTGAGAAAGTGGCAGATTATTGTTATGTGATTAATGCAAAGAAAATCTTTGGAAGGTGGAAACAAGACGCTGAGGTGAAGGGACCAAAGACATATTCTTGGAGACCTTAAAGTCTTCTTTTGTTGCCTCTATGACTTATCAGAGATGACAGGGAGCTTCTGGAAGCTTCTGTCTGTGTTTGGTTTAGATAGTCAGTCATGCTTGCCATTTTTTAAGAACATTCTAACCTTGAGTTCATGTAGTAAACAGATGCTTTCCCCAAACCAACATATATTAAAGAGACTTCCAGTACATTCTTCAGAACTCTTTAGTGAGAAAGGAGGGAGCTCTCTTCTGGTTTAGGTGGCACAGGGTTGTTGGTTATTCACATGCAATAGACAAAAGAAATAATGCTTGGATCACAGCAACTTCTGTCCTTAATTCTTGAAATTTGTTTATAACTGTGCACACTCCTCTGGGGTTGCAATTCATTTAAAAAGTTGTTTGAGGAGAGGTTTCATTTTTTATTAAAGTCTAGATACAGCTAATTAGTAGGAAACTATCCAATTTCTCATATTTTCTCCATCAGCCTCTGGAAGGGCTTAGGGTTCAGATTTCAGCAGAGCTTTGAAGCAGGAGCTCTGCCCAGGGCTCTCTGCTGATGCAGAGTACGTGCAGAAAGTTCACGGCAGATTCACACTCCGTGGTGCTCAGGGCTTGCCTTGTTTGTTCTATTATTCTAGAAATATGAAGCGCTATATATCAGATCTATGTAGGAAAATACAAAGATATTCACTCTTGAGCATGCAAACGTACTATTTACTACCCATACAAAATTCAAGGCTTCACTGACAAAGCTAACTGTATCACTCATGTGAAACCTTTACTGGACTTACTGATTCTGTCTGTTAGCATCATTTTTTTCTTTCATCACCAGAAATCACATGCACTTGCTAGAGACAGAGACAGAGAGACAGGGAGAGAAAGAAGGAGAAAGTACTTCCCAGTGGAACATGATCCTGCTGCAATCCTTTTTCCTCCATTTCTCTATTATATCAGGATTTGGGGCACACATGGCATATTTTTAAAGTGGCCAAGGCCAGGATTCCAGCTGTGGGGGCCACACGAGTTCTGGATTCCTTAACCACTAGACTACAGGGCCATCCCAGCATCAAATTATAGCTGTCGAGGAATACTACATTTTCACATTTTCCCCCTAGCATTATCTTATAAAATAGGTGTTCTCTCTGTTCCCACTTTTTCCATATTGCCTTCTAACAGATGACTGGATTTACAAGGGAACAAAAATCAAACCCTTTTGTGGGAAAACTTTTTGCTGCTTGCTATTTATTCACCAGAATTCTCTGCAGGATCAGAGACTAGACTTAGTCTGACTGTACATCTTTGCTAGATAGCTTTTGTTCTTTGCTGCACTGCTTGTCAGTTTTGTGAATATATTTCACCTATAAGCACTCCTCAGTCAATGTCTTACATAAGAGTTCTTGTCTCAGGTTTGCTCCCAGGGAACCTGTGAAAGGACACAAGATACCAGGACTGGCAGATGGTGTAATGGTTATGATGCTGGACTCCCACAGAGTCAACCATGGTTTGAGTCCCAGCCTGGCAGCTTGAAGCTCACACTGGTTGTGTGTGCGTGCATGCCCAGAAAAATCCCAAGAGGAGAGTGGGGGAGAAGGGATTGCAGCATAGCCATCTCTCCAGGGGGTACTTTTTCACATTTTGTCTCTCTGCCTCTCCAGCAAGTGCATGTACCCTATTACAAAAATCTCTCGCATAAATAAATAAATAAATAAATAAAGGACACAAGTGCCTCTGATTCTAGGGTTAAATGACTTAATTATTCTTGGGTTATAGTACTGCTCTTAATTAAAATTAGGATAAACTTAGAAGTTCTTGAACAAGCCTGCCTACACTCTGTACCCTCTATGAGCATGCTGGCATATGACAGTCCTAATAAGCATTGTATTGAATCAAATTTGAGATCTCTCCAGGAAAATAGAAAAATCAAGATCTTATGTTTTAATCTAAGCATTAACCTAAGCCAAATTTTCCTGACAAAGGTCTGGTCATTTTTCCATGAATAGAGATAAGAAATGAACAAAGGAAGCATGGATTTAACCCTAAACTATATAACCCTTATAGGCAATCACAAGACAGGCTGAGAGAGGATCTCTGTTCCTGACTTTCTTCTTCAGTATATCTCCACCATCAGAATCAAGGTGCTCTTGCAAGTGGTAAGTGTCCTATGTCCATGGTACAACCTAACACACAATTGCTTCCAGATATTTAGGGAATGTAGCCTTAACATAAGGAAATACAACAAAAACATAACTTTCCCTAGGAGAAGGGGAGAAGAATTAGTACCCTGGTCCCAATCCTCTCTTTTTTTGTTTTTTCTTTTTTTGGAGAGGTTTTCGCTATAGAGTGCGTGTGCTCGCCAGAAAGACAGAGAGAGACAGAGAGAGAGAAAGCGAGAAATCACCCCCCAGGGGGGATGGCCATTTCGCAATCCCTTCTCCTCTCTTCTCCTCTCGGGATCTTGGGCACGCATGTACACAGGCCCAGTGTGAGTTTAAGCTGCCGGGTCCGGAACTTGAACCTCAGTCGACTACATGGGAGTCCATTCTTAATGTTCTTCAGGCCCATCTTTATACAGAATTTAAATCATGGTTTCCAGGGATGTCATTGCAGGGACAATAACTTTACACTAGAACAGTAGATGATTATAAATATGATACTTCAAAGAATCCCAGGACTTTTCCTTTTGGTGAAGAGACCATGGTAGACACTGCATTTACCCACAGCCTGTGTTATGCTACCATGATTTATATATCAATAGGTGGATTTATCTCAAATCCAAATTGTTTTGATTTCAAAAACTGTATCTTAGAATAATTTACTAAGACAACTCATTATCTGAGCTAATTCTGCAGTGATTCCTCTGGAAACATACCCACTCCTTTTACCTTATAAATAAGCGTTACTCTACAAAATATGTCTACTTGGTTTTGTAGACAAATATTTTCATATTAGAGTGTAGATACCTGCTGTTTTCTCTCAAATGACTTCTGTTTTGTTTTTATTTAAATAATGAGAATTAGTTTTATTTTGCAATTAGCATATTTTTTCTCTGAAAATACAATCCCTCTCATTGGCATATGAAATAACATTATGCTAAATACTGAACAGGGAAATTTGCTACTATAGATTATTCCAGTAAAAATAGATGGAAAGATGAAGCCAATTCACATAGCCTTCACCATAACATGACAGTAGAGTAGGAAAAAAAAAATTATTCTAATTCAGACTACACTTCCAGGAAAATAGATAAATTCTCTACTACTTAAAAAAAAATAAAATCTAATGAAGTTTAAGGGTAGTACCTAGGTATTTCTCTGGATAAGGGCCTCCAAAAGGCAGAGCTACAATTCAAACCCCTGAATATCACCTATGACCTATGACTTGGAAACATTTATACACATCTGGTCAAAATTAAGAAGGAGGCAAGATGAATCAACTTGTAGCATATTTTGCAATCAACTTCTTCAAAGTTAAATCTCTGTTCAAATCACATCATCAAAAGTTCTCAGAACTGTGAACATATTAGGGATACTAACATCCAGGAAAGACACCAGAGACAC
Source organism: Tupaia belangeri chinensis (assembly GCF_000334495.1). Classification (NCBI taxonomy): domain Eukaryota; kingdom Metazoa; phylum Chordata; class Mammalia; order Scandentia; family Tupaiidae; genus Tupaia; species Tupaia belangeri. Next base: position 1,218,220 of record NW_006159798.1, read on the forward strand.
TAGTGAGGAATTTTAAGTCAGCTGTACAGAGGGAGTGACTTTATTTGTTGTAAATGTAACTTTTTTTACATCAGGCTTTTTCTAGTAGAAGAAGTTATATAGGAAAGAAAGAAAACAAAGTCTCAAGTAAACTGCATTTCTGGGTCACTGTCTTGAATACAATTGGATATATTTGTAGAGGAAAATTCAAGAGAGTAAAATGTGTCACTATTTTTATTTTGGAATCTTGGTGGTATGCATAATTTCAACAAAAATAGGTCATTTTTTTCCCCTAAAGTCACTATGAGAGATTCAGGAGTCTCATTTAAAAGGAAATCAAAACCGCAAGTAACTTTACTACTAAGAAAAGTTCTAACACCACCTCTGGGTATTAGTCCACCACTTTGAACGCTTTGGTAGCTCTTAAATCTCTTAGCACTTCACTTTGAGGAAACATTGACTACTAAGCTCCGTAGCTGTCAGCGCAGGCTGACATGGCAGGAGATGCTGTCACCAGAATGTCCGAGACTGGCCTGTGTTTAGTTATGACTACACAATGAGCTCCGGATGCTTACGTGCGGAGTAAGTGAAGCTGCTGTCTCGGCAGTGGTTGCAGATACATCTTAGTAACGGGATTGACTTCCTGGCAGCTGGTGATTATAGCACTGACTTCCTGAATGTAAGAGAAGCATGGTAATGTATTTCACAAAGAAAGATTTTCTTTTGTTCCATCTGGCCGTAATTAATACACAATCATTCAAAGCTGTCTCTGGATCTGGGTCAATTGTGAGTCTTCCCTGATCCCTTTTCCTAAGTTAAATTCTCTTTTATAAGTTCTTATATGTCCTTGAATTTCTTTTTTGTCATACTCATTATATACATAGGGACACTATTCAGAACAATGGATTTGTATTAATATTCCCTACTTCCTTATCACTGTAACGGCTCATGCTAGAGGGTGGGGTAACTTCAAGTCAAAGGGCAAGGGCAATCCCTACTTTGGGAACTGAGTCTGAAGACAGGAGGCTGAGCAGAGCAGAGGGCCAGCCATGAGCATGCTCAGTCAAGACAAGTCCCTGCCATCATATGTCAAGGCCAGCCTCAGACTAGAAGCATCTTGTGTTGTCAAAGAGAACAATGACAGGCTCTCTGGGCTTTGAACTGCCTCGAACCTGAGGACAAGACTGGCAAGATGACAATAATATACCTTTCGCAGATAGACTGGTAGACTGATTTGAGCTTGAAAAGTCTGATTACTAAACATGCCACAAGTCAATTCATTTTACCTTCTTTCTTACTTTTGACCAGATGTATCTAAATAGTTCCTAGTCATTGGCCATAGAGGATATTCAGGGATTTGAATCATGGTCCTGTTTTATTGGGACTCTTGTCCAGAGAAATCCCTAGGTACTGTCCTTAAATTTGTTTGCCAGATTCTATTTTTGAGGGGTATTGATTGATTGAAAACAGAACAGAATTTGTCTATTTTCCTGGAAGGCTATTCTGAATATGATCAATCATGTTGCCTTATGGAGAAAAGGAGAGCATAGAGGAAAACTAAAGATCAGAGGGGCTCTCTTTGTACGCTGAGCTAAAAGCAAGGCTATAGAGGGTAAGATTCAGCTTTCCAGATATGCCTGCCTTCTGCACTGCCAAGATGGTCACCACTCTAAGTAACAAGAGGTTCAGTAAGTATTTTTTAAAATAAGGAAATGTGAGTCCTCTACCTTTTCCTTTTTTCAGCCAGAGGGTCTCTTTATTTTCCATATGAATGTTCTGACAAGCTTGTCAATTTATGCAAAAACAAACAAAAGAAAAAGCAAGTGGAATTATCAACTTCATGAATTCTGCCACTTTGAAAATATTATGCCTTTTTATCCATGGACACAGGAGATATTATTGTTTAATTTATTTCAATAATATTTAACAGTTTTCATATTATATACATGTTGCTCTTTTAAAAACTTATGTAGACTTTTTTATGTTGTAAATTAAATTGTTTTATTAATTTATTTTTCTTTTCCCTAGTTCTCTTTATTAAACTTCTGGCTACTCTGCCATTTTGTTTCAATCAAAGAACTAAGTCTCTTAATTGCTCATTACAAAAATCTCTATTGTTTTCAGTAATACTCTTGGAGTTCTCCATTCTCTATTACAAAGGAAGTCAATCCTCTTCATATGAAGCTGCAGAACTCTTTGTCCTTATGGCCTACTTTCCCCCTTGGGCAGAATCCTTGTATTAAGTCAGAATCTTATTTCCCTAAATTATATTTCTACTCTATACAAAGTTACTGAGAAAGGAGCTTTGAAGGGGCATAGGATATTATACTTTTTAAATATATTTCTGTTATAGGGCACTTATACTCGCTAGAGAAAAGAGAGACAGAGAAAGTGAAAAGTGAGAAATCACCCCATAAGAGGGATGGCCATACTCCAATCCTTTTTCCTCTATTTTCCTCTCAGGATTTTTGGAAACACACATACACAAAACTGGTGTTATCTTCAAGCTGCCAGGTCTGGACTTGAACCATAGTCAGCCATGTGGGAATCCAGTGTCTCAACCATCATGACATCTGCTGGCCCCAAAATAGTCTGCATTTTAGTAAATAAAGTATATATGAAGGAGGACCTGGTATTCTAGGTCTGCCATGCCTGGGATAGATTTTTCTGCCTTATGTGTAGGCTGGGAGGAGTAAAGGAGTCCCAGTCCTTCTAGGTGTACCTCCAAAGAATAGAGCTTCTTTAAGACAGGAGTGGTAGAGATGGGAAATGCAGCCATCTACTTCTCTTGTGGTGAAACCACAGATTGATATGGAGTGAGAATTTAGGGAGAAGGTCACATCTGCCCAGAATAACATCAAAATAAAGTGTCAGGGACCAATCTTCTGTAACAGAATTTGGGTCAGGTTGAGTGGGTCAGGGAATGAGTCATACTCGAATGTCAGATTCTCATGGTAATCTCTGAGATTTAAAAGATCTTCTCGAATAAATATTTCTCCATTTGCTGTATGCCCCTAGGACAATTTCCAGGGTCTTTAATGGATTTGCATTTGTTTATATATAATTTTCACCTACTAAAATGTTGCTTTCTTAGAAGGAGCATCTGCAAAGCCACTTACTCAGCCAAGCTAGAAGTCTCACCCACTTTTATTTCTCTCTTTCCTGAATTATCACAATGGCCTATTAACTTCTTCCCTTTATTCTCTTCCCATACCTATCACTAATTCATTTGCCCACAATTCCATGATAGTAAGCCCTAACATGCAAACTTCACCTTCGTAATTCACTACTGGATGGCACTTCACTGCTTTCGAGGCAAAATCTGTATTCAATGGCTGATGCATGCTCATTTAGCCTCATTTTCCCTTTTGTGCATAGTTCTTATTTTCTTCTCTTTTTTTACTTCCACACATCCCTATTATACAAATGTAAAACACAATTTTAATTCTTCAGCTGTATAGTTTTTTTTTTTTTCCTTTTTTGGGCGAGATTTTTGCAATAGGGCATATGCACTCGCCAGAGAGACAGTGCAACAGAAAGCAAGACATCACCCACCAGGGAGGATGGCCATGCTTCAATCCCTTCTCCTCCATTCTCTTCTCGGGATTTGGGGCACATACGCACATGTGTTGGGCATGAGTTTCAGGCTGCCAAGTCCAATCTGGGACCTGAACCATGGTTGACTATGTGGGAGTCGAGTAATGTAACCATTACACAATCTGCTCGTTCCTAAACTTCTTAATTCCCTTCTTTCAGTCCTTATATATGAACCTTGGTAAAAAGCAGACTTCTTAGAAACAAGAGAAAGTTTAAATATTATATCTATCACTTACCCTTCCCTGAGTTTCCACTTTCTTATCTGTAGAATGGAGATAATTATGATAGTTAATGCATAGGATGATTATGGATATTAAGTGCAGTTTTCCCTTTTGTACATAGTTCTTATTTTCTTCTCTTTTTTTACTTCCACACATCCCTATTATACAAATGTAAAACACAATTTTAATTCTTCAGCTGTATAGTTTTTTTTTTTTTTCCTTTTTTGGGCGAGATTTTTGCAATAGGGCATATGCACTCGCCAGAGAGACAGTGCAACAGAAAGCAAGACATCACCCACCAGGGAGGATGGCCATGCTTCAATCCCTTCTCCTCCATTCTCTTCTCGGGATTTGGGGCACATACGCACATGTGTTGGGCATGAGTTTCAGGCTGCCAAGTCCAATCTGGGACCTGAACCATGGTTGACTATGTGGGAGTCGAGTAATGTAACCATTACACAATCTGCTCGTTCCTAAACTTCTTAATTCCCTTCTTTCAGTCCTTATATATGAACCTTGGTAAAAAGCAGACTTCTTAGAAACAAGAGAAAGTTTAAATATTATATCTATCACTTACCCTTCCCTGAGTTTCCACTTTCTTATCTGTAGAATGGAGATAATTATGATAGTTAATGCATAGGATGATTATGGATATTAAGTGCAGTTATGTATGTCTGACAAGGACTCCAAAAAAGCTAGCTATTGTTAATAAATTCTTATTTGTTTTTTTGTTCATCTCACAAGCTCTAGTGATTTTTCAACATGCAGGCAGGGCATATAGTCTCAAAGACTATTTGCTCACTATCCCTGACCTGTCTCCAATCATTCTCACTTCTTCATTTTTTCTTTCATTTTATCAAGGACATATATTTATAAAAGAAATGTAATACACTATAAAGATGCATGTGACTAAATGTAATACAAAAAATGACAATAATAAATAAAATTAAATTTTTAAAAAAGAACATATATTTATAACAATAGTTTATCTGTCTTCTCTCAGATGAATGCAAACATCTTAAAGGCAGGAACTGGGCCTAATTTACTTTTCCATTTCTAGTGCTTACATCTAGTCCACCCAAAATGTTCATTGAACACATTGTTCCTTTTGTGAAATTTGAAAACATAAGGCTCAGCTGCAGCTGAGACAAGAATGCATGGCCATAGAGAAAAAGTAAGATTACTTGGCTCATTGAAGGTTAGTCACTCAGTTGGCTTCCACATAAGTGGCTGGAGAGACTATTTGCCAAGCTAGCTGAGTTCTGACTAACATAAAGAGCTAGTAATCTAGGTATCCTCCCAGGTTCTTGGATCTAAACAACTGGGATCCAGTCAAACCTTGGCTCATACTAAGAACAGCTGACTTTTATTCAAACCTCATGTAGTGACAAATTAATTTTTTCTCTGAAGAATAATACACAGAGCTTTTTTAAAGACATGTTAGCAGAACAACTGTCATGAAAAAAAAATGCCACTGAGAAACCAACATTTGGAGTGTATACCCCTGTCATAACCATGATGGAGGAAGTGAAGTCCTTATTTTGATGACTCTGTCAATGTTTAAACCTTTCCAAGAGTCACAAATCTGAATGTGAAACATGTTTTTCTCATTTATACTTCTAAAATAGCCTTTCAGATAGGCCACATTTTCTTTTTTTAAAAAGATTGCTGTATTCAGAATTTAAATAGTGATACTTAATGCTGATGCAATTTCTTCTGATTTTTTAAGAATTACTTATTTTATTTTATTTATTATCATTAATCTTATTATTTTAATGTGCTATAGGGCACATGTGCTCTCTGGAGAGAGACACAGATAGAGAGAGTGAGAGAAAGTGAAAAAGCAAGCTGTCAGGTCCAGGACTTGAACTGCAGTTGCATATGTGACATGTGGGAGTACAGCGCTCAACCATCACGTCATCTGTTGGCCCAAATTTCTTCTGTTTTAAGCTCAATTTTTATTCTAGAGAAGATCTGTTTATATTTCATAAAATTTATTTTCCATAGAATATGTTAAAATTAGTCATCAATTAGAAAATACACTGAGAAGCTTAAACATACATACATTCATATAAATATATATTCACACACACAGATATAGATATATAAACCAGATTTTCCACAAAATTTTTCAGCATTCCAAGGTTCATCTTCATAAATCCTTGCTTTCACATGTATAAAACGACCTTCCTCATTGGATTGCTCAGGATAACGTGACAATTACTAATCCAATTTTGTAAACACAAGGTTGAATTACAGATAAATTTTGACTGTCAGTTTGCAATTTGGCTCTCACATCCTGGCTTTTCTAAATGCATTAAGATATCCAATTAACAAATTCTAAATTGCTCTATTCATTGATTCATGGACAGCAAATTGGGTGGCTTATTCATTTGTATTAGAAATATCATATTAATATAAATGTATAAACCACCTAGAAACAAAAGTCAGCCATAAAATAATTTTAATAAACACCCAATAACTCATGATTCTATGCTGTACTGTTGTCTTCTATTATTTCATAGTGAAGTTTACTGGTGGAAAAAGTACCTGATTCCAATCAGATGTTTGATGACGGGGAACTATTTCATTATGCAAAGGTAAATATATTATTTAATGAATATGCAGAACACTATTTAATAATATTTAATTTTAATAATATTTAATAATATTACTATAAGAATTAACATTATTAAAGTAGAGGTCATAAAAAAATCAGACAGTAATAGTGGCATGCATTGGCTACTTGATACAGCACAGCCAATTTGTTGAGGAATATTCCTGGGAACTAGCAGTTGGTGTAATGACTATGTCATTGTACTCCCATGTAGTTGACTGCGGATCAAGTCTCGCCCCAGTGGCTTAAACTCATGCCAGGCACGTGTGCGTGCATGCCCAAAATCTTAAAAGGAGAATGGAGAAGGGATCGTGATGTGGTCATACCCCCTGGAGGATGATTTCTCACTTTTTGTCTCTCTGTCTCTGTCCTTCTGGTGAGTGCACGTGCCCTATAGCAAAAACCTCTTAAAAAATGAATACGTAAAAAATTAAAAAGAAAATTATTCCCAAATGCCGAACTTCAATGGGGATTCTCAATCAAGATTGTATTTTACCTCTGGAAAAAATAAGAATAGTAACTTTTAAGGGGAAATCTTTTATCACTACATTTCTGACTGTTGTCAATCTATATGTATTTGTAGTCATCTAATTGCAGTACAGAAAATTTTTTAAATTAAAATTATACCTTTTCTTTTTCATGTCATATGAAGCAGAGTTCAAAACTAAACTCACAAGCCAATCAGTGGCATAGTGTTTAAGATGGCTGAATCCCACATGGTTGACCATGTTCAGTTTGAGTCCTGAAACTGGTGGCTCAAGAAACACACCAAGTAGGTCTGTAGGTATTCCCAAAATACAAAAAGGAGGGAGACAGAGGAGAAGGGATTGTAGCATGACCATACCACAAGGGGAGGGCAATCTCTCTCTCTCTCTCTTTATCTCATGAGTGTGCACACCCTGTGACAAATTTTAAAAACACAAACTAAAACAAAGCACAACAAAACCTGATCTCATGATGTGGTCTGATAAGTGCAAGGTATTGGATAACTAAGTTCAGTATACAAACATTCTCAACAACCAGAATAGGAAAGCAATCCCACTCCCCAAGTTTGGGCACACCACAGAAAACTACAGAGAAAAGGTGATATAACTATAAATGCAAAGCTATAAATTAACTAGATATCCAGTAAGGAAGTCCATCTTGTCATAGAACAAAAGGTTGACTTTCTAGTTTGAAATAAAGTACAATAGAATAGATATTTTATTCATTACACATTCTCAAAAGAATAAGCTAACCAAATATTTTCCTCAACTTCACTGTGAAATGGATTTTTATGATCAATGAATGTTGACCCTTGTGCAAACTTAGACTACTATGCTCTGAGTCTCTTTCCTTTCTATGTAAGTGCCAATTGAAGGCTCACATTTAAAAAATATGTATCCCAAAAGCCATGAGATGGCATAGTGGTTAAGGCACTGAACTCCAACATGGCTGATCATAGTTCAAGTCCTGGACCTGGTGGTTTAAAAATCACACTAGGAGCATGTGTGTGCATGCCCCAAATCCTAAAAGGAATATAAAGAAGAAGGTACTGTGGCATGGCCATCCCCTCTTGGGGAGGTTTCTCACTTTCTCTTTCACCATCTCTCTTTTTGTCTCTCTATGGGAATGCCTGCATCCTTTAGCAAAACTGTTTAAAATAAATCTGTATTCCTTACTTGTGAAGATTATCCTTTTGTTGCAATACTCACATCTCACAATTTGCTAGTTTTTATATATCTCCACGTTGTCATTTTTAATCTTAATCTTTGCAGCATTTGTGACTATTGACAAAGTCTGTCAAAACTAAAATTACCAGTTTTTATGTCCCAGTCCAAAACCTTGGGACTCCCAGGTCCTCTATGTTGAAGACACTGACTTTCTTTTTTATTTTCTTTTTTTATTTCATTTTTTTATACATTCAATCACATTATTTAGCTTACAAAGTGAATATTTCAATATGTGAACATTTCTCCTTAGTCCAGTTGATTAAAATATCTTCAACAAATAATACCACATTTCTTTGACCCATTAATGCTTTGCATCTGTATTTTTCTTCTAAATGTTCTTCCTCAGGCTCTACTCTTTCACACACACTATATTTGGTATTTACACCCATTTATTGTGTTTGTATATTCTTTAGTCAATCAGTTTCAGTCACAGAGTATGGACATTCGGTATATATTAAGTGGGGACATACAATGTCTCTCCTTCATAGCCTGGCTTGCTTTACTCAGCAGTAAATTTTCCATATTCTTCCACTTTCTGTCAAAAGCCAGTTTTTTTTTTAATGGCTGAATAGTATTCCATAGAGTATATGTGCCACCATTTTTCAATACATTCATCCATACAGGGGCATTTGGATTGGTTCCATGTCTTAGCAATTGTGAATAGTGCCGCAACAAACATTGATGTGCAAGCACTTTTCTGATGAAGAATTCTTCTGTCCTTTGGGTGGATACCAAGGAGTGGGATGCTGGATCATACAGTAGTTCTATTTGTAGATTTCTTAGGAATCTCCAAATTGTTCTCCACAGTGGCTGGACAAATTTACATTTCTACCAGCAGAGTATGAGAGTTCCACTTTCACCACTCCCCCACCAACACTTATTATTATTTTTAATCTTAGACATTTTGACTGGGGTTAGATGGTATCTCATTGTTGTTTTGATCTGCATTTCCCCTGTGATGAGGAATGTTGACCATTTTTCATATGCCTTTTGGCTATTTGTATGTCATCTTTAGAGACTGGCTTTTTTTTAAAACTCATTCTTCCATCTTTGAATAGGGTTGATTGACTTTTGTCCAAACAGCTACTTGAGTTCCTTGTTTATTCTGGCTATCAGTCCCTTATCTGATGCATAATTTACAAAAATATTTTCCCATTCTGAGGGTTGTCGATTCACACTAATTACTCTGTCTTGCAATGCAGAAACCTCTTAGTCTGATGTAATCACACTTGTCTATCTTGGGGATTATTGTTCATGCTTT
>NW_006159798.1:1227865-1230708 GCF_000334495.1 Tupaia belangeri chinensis
TGGTACTTTGATTGACATTGCATTAAATATGTAGATTAATTTGGGTAGAATTGCCATTTTGATTATACTAATTCTTCCAATCCAGGAACATGGTATGTCCTTCCACCTTTTTTGTGTCATTTTCAATTTCTTTTTTTAACTTCTCATAGTTTTCTTGTGGAGGTCTTTAACTTCTTTGGTTAGATTTATTTCTAAGTATCTTACACTTTTTGTAGCTATGGTAAATGGAATAACTTTTTTCAGTTCTATCTCAGTCTTCCTGTTGTTTGTATATAGAAATGCTATAGATATCAGTACATTGATTTTGTATCCTGCAACTTTATTGTATTCATGCATTACTTCAAGAAATTTTTTCATGGAAACCATTGGGTCTTCTATGTACACAATCATGTCATCTGCAAATAGAGAGTATTTCCCCTCTTCTTTTCCTGTTTGAATGCCTTTTATTTTTTCCTTTCTCTGAGTGCTTTGGCAAGGACTTCCAGTACTATATTGAAGAGGATTGGAAACAGTGGGAATTCTTGTCTTGTACCCATTTTTAGTGAGAAAGTTTTCAGCTTTCATTCAGGATGATGTTCGCTATGGGTTTTTCATAGATAGCTTTTATCGTGTTGAGAAATGTCCCTTCTATGCCAATTTTGCTGAGAGTCTTGATCATGAAGGGATGTTGTATCTTATCAAATGCTTTTACTGCATCAATTGATGTGACCATATGGTTTTAATCTTTCTGTTAATGTGGTGTATTACATTTATGGTTTTGCATATGTTAAATCAACCTTGCATTCCTGGAATACAGCCTACCTCATCATTATATATAATCTTTTTTATAAGTTGTTGGATACGATTTGCTAGTATCTTGTTGAGAATCTCTGCATCTATATTTATCAGAGATATTGGTCTATTGTTTTCCTTCCTGGTCCTGTCCTTATCTATTTTAAGGATAAGGGTGACAGAGACTTCATAGAATGATTCACACTTTTTGATCTTTAGAAATAATTTGAGCAGAAGGGAGTTAACTCTTCTTTGAAAGGTTTATAGAATTCAGAGCTAAAGCCATCAGGTTCAGGGTTTTTCTTTGTTGGAAGGTTATTGATTACTGATTCAATCTCCTGGCTTATTATGGGCCTATTGACTTTCTATATCCTCCTGGCTCAATCTTGGTAGATTACATGTGTCCAGGAATTTGTCCATCTCATCCAGATTGTCTTATTTCTTGGCATGTAGTTGTTCATAGTATCCTGTAATGATGATTTGTATTTCTACTTTTTCTGTTGTTATATTGCCTGCTTTATTGCAGATTTAATTCACCTGGTTCCCTTCTCTCTTCTTAATAAGTCTCTCTAGCGGTGTATCGATTTTATTGATCTTTTCAAAGAACCAGCTTTTACTTTCATTTATTTTCTGTATAGTTCATTTATTTCCTATTTCATTTATTTCTGCTGGTATCTTTATTATTCCTTTATCCTGGAGTTTTTTGGATCTTCTTGCTGTTGCTTTTCCAATTCTCTAAGGCATGATATTACGTGATCAATCTACCTTCTTTCTGTCTTCCTCTCATGTGCACTAATTGCTATGAACTTCCCTCTTATGACTGCTTTAGCAGTGTCCCAAAGATTATGGAAATTTGTATCCTTATTGTCATTGGCTTCCATGAATCTTTTTACTTTAGTCTTTATTTCTTCAGTACTTGTGGAGTCATTCAGGAGTAGGTTATTTAGTTCCCATATATTTGAGTATTTTTGAGGATTTCTCTTGAAATTAAACTCAAGTTTAATTCCATCATGGTCAAAGAAGATGCTTGATATAGTTTCTATGCCTTTGAATCTGTAGAGGCTTGCTTTATGCCCTATGATGTGGTCAATCTTTGAAAACGTTCCATGTGGGGATGAAATAAGTGGTTTTTGGATGGAAAGTTCTATAGATGTCTGTTAAGTTCATTTCATTTATGATATCATTTAGATCCTTTATCTCTTTATCTATTTTTTTGTCTAAATAATCTGTCCAGAGGGGATAGTGCAGTGTTGAGTTCTCCAACAATTAGTGCATTGCAGTCTACCTACCCTTTAAGATCTAACAATCTTTCCTTCATATTTGGGTGATCCTGTGTTAGGCGCATAGATATTTATAAGTGTTGTATCTTTTTGATCTATTGATTCTTTTCTAAAACGCAGTGCCCTTCTTTGTCTCTTCAAACAGTTTTTGTCAGTAATTAGTATCGCAAGTCCAGCTCTTTTGCAGCTTTTTGTGGTTCCATTTGCATGGAAAACCTTTTTCCAACCTTCACTTTCAGCCTATGTATGTCATTAACCATGAGGTGGGTTTCCTGTAGGCAATAGATAGAGGGTTTCTGGTTTTTTATCCATTCAGCCAGTCTGTGTCTCTTGACTGGAGAATTTAATCCATTCACATTCAATGTTATTATTGATGTTACCAGATCTGTCCACATTTTTAAGTTGGTCATTGTCTTAATTGCCTTTTATTCCTTTGTTTCTGTCAGTTAATTCTTTAGTTTTCCTGGAACAGTACTTCAGGGTTTCTTGAAGAGCTTGTCTTGTGTTGGCAAGTTCTTTCAGATTTTGTTAGTCTGAGAAGATTTCAATATTTTTTCCCATATAAAGGAAAATCTTGAAGGATATAATAATCTTGGTTGAAATCGTTTCTCTCCTAACACTCTCAATACATCTTCCCATTCTTTCCTTGCTTGAATTGTTTTGGTTGAGAAGTCCAGTGTTAGCCTGATGGGGTGACCTTTGTAAGTCACTTTTTGTTCCTCTCTTGCCAGTTTTAGTATCATGTCTTTATCTGTGGTCTTGGACAGTCTGGCTAAGATGTGCCTTGGGGAA
>NW_006159798.1:1230927-1242150 GCF_000334495.1 Tupaia belangeri chinensis
TTTTTTTTTTTCTAGATTAGAGGTTTTATCTTCTACATTGGAGATTCAGTCTTCAGCATGGTCTAATCAACTTTTAATACTTTCAAGAGATTTTGTGATTTCCTATATTACAGACTTCATCTCTAATAGCTCCATCTGCTTCTTTCTCAGAGTGTCCATTTCTTCTTTCATATCATGGAAGGACTTCTTAATCTCCTGTAGTTCATTGTCACTTTTTTGTTCCAACTCATAGAGTTTTTTCACCATGAATATTCTAAATTCTTTCTCGGACATTTTGGTAATGTCCTCAGATATTAGGAGAGATGGAGGGGAGTTACTCTGTTCCTTTGGTGGAGACATATTTCCTGGTTTACTCAGACCTGAGGCTCTTCTACTTCTAGCCATTGGAAGATGTACTCACTTTTGAATATCTCTTAGGAGCAAGTGTGTTTTCCTTTTGCTGTGAATTAATGTATGCAAAAGTATCTTTTGTGTTGTTTTTAGCAATGTGGTCTCAAGAGGTGTACTCTATTCAAGGGTCTGAAGAGTAGTATCTCCATATTCACAGGTGGTTCCGTACAGGGGAGTATCCCAGGAAACCTTACAATACTAGGGAATTTCAGAACTGGGATTCTAGATCTGTCTATTCCCTCTTGTAGGGTGCAAGATGAAAAAGAGAGGATAATGTAAGAGGAAAGAAAAGAGCATAGAGGAGAATAAAGAAACATGTGGCGTGTGATTTCGCCAGAGGCCTAGAGATAGAATTGGAGCTTCCCTTTCTGGTCAGGAGCCTAGAGATGGAACTAGAGTTCTCCTGCAGAGCAAGGGCCACTCTGTGGGACAAGGTAGAGGAGGATATTAACAAAACAGAAAGGAAGAACAAAGGGAAAAAAAAATAAAACCTGCCTACCCCTCTAAGTGGGTGGGGTCCTGGTCTTGGGAGCCTGGAAGTCTGACTTTCAACTTAAATCAGCTTTAACTTTCTCATCTAATCAATTGTGATATTGAAATCAGTTTAATATGTATTTTTTGAGAGTTAATGAGTCTTGTATGGGGCTAGGCAGAAAACCAACCTCTGGGGACCAGCAGATGGTGTAATAATTACATTGCTGGCCTCTCACATAGTCTACTGTGGTTCATGTCTCAGACTTGGTGGCTTAACATTCATGCCAGAGACCAGCAGCTGGGGAAATGGCTATGTTGCTGGACTCCCATGTAGTCGACCGTGGTTCGCGTCCCAAACCCGGTGGCTTAAAACTCATGCCAGGGTGCCCAAGATCCCGAGAGGAGAACGGAGAAGGGATTGTGGTGTGGCCATCCCCACTGGGGGGTGATTTCTCGCTTTCTGTCTCTCTGTATCTCTCTGTCTCTCTCTGTCTGTCTGGCGAGCACACGTGCCCTATGGCAAAAACCTCTCAAAAAAAAAAAATTCATGCCAGATACCTGTGCATGCTTGCCTAAAATCTCAAGATGAGAATAGAGGAGAAGGAATTGTAACTTGGTCATTCCTTCCTGGGGTGGTGGTGGTGGTGGTAGTGATTTATCACTTTCTGTCTCTTTTTCTCTCTGGTGAACACATGTGCCTTATAGCAGAAATCTCTCTGAAAAAAGAAAATCCTACCTCTGAATTGAACTTCTCCTACTATCCTATGCTAAGGATCTCCTAGTTTGCTTCTCTGTCTACTTTCTCTCCTTCCCTGCATATTACATTATCTACAGTGATTTCATTAGTCTTTCTATGGAGTTAACATATATTTTAAACCATAAAGGGGACAAAAGAGCTTGGGACCTTGGTAAAGAAAGAAATACGAAGATGTGTCTTAAATGTATTTGAATTCCTTATTGACAACATCCTTAAAATTACAGAATCCAACTGAAGGTTTCCTATCCTTTGGGAAGATACCTTAGAGTGAAAATACTGGGTCATATGATGATTCTATTATAGGAGGGCAGGTATTGGGGAAAAACAAAACAAAACATTTAATAAACACAAACATGAAAAGTTATCTGTTGATGATTATGGCAATGACTATGGCTTGACCACATTCATACTAGAAAAAAAAAACATGTTGCTGACTGTAAAGATGTACAGTGATTAAATGTGAATTAAAAAATAAATATGTAAAAAAATATGTGCAGAACCCAAAATAATCAACTTAGCAGAATGGTTCAGCCCAATGCTTTTATTTCTCTTTTCCAGAAAGATCATTAGCTCTTAATTTAATAGTTTATTTCGTCACTTGCTATATATTTACAGTGCTTTTAGCCAATGTGAATGCGTGTGTGTGTATGTGTATGTGTGCATACATTGAACTTGCCTCGGCTACTTGCAATTCTGCAATATTTTATATGCATTACTGGTTCTTTCTCATAGTATCTTCAAGATTCTCTGTTAAAAGAGCTGGAGGCAACGAAGACTGGACTTTGACTTGTTGAGAATGAATGAAAAGAGCCAAGGCCAAACCAGCCTTTATAATCTGGAGTTCATTTTAATTTAGGAAAATGTGGCCTCCTTGTCATGAACTGAAGTTCTTTCTCATTTTCATTGTCCTTCCTGGAGAAAATAATAAAGTAAATAAGTGAATAAAATTTTGTTCCATCTGGCTGCAGCTATAGAGCTATTAAAAATGAAAATGTTTAACACTGCAGGCACTGACCAGCCTCCTTCTGAAGCAGGTCATCTTGCTTATGTTAATATTAAAAGGTTTTTTGTTTTTGTTTTTCTCGTATTCATTATAGAGTTCTATGTGGCTCTAAGGCCAGCATTCATTAAATGTGGGCAGGCAGCTTAGAGCATTAATCAGAAAAATAGTGTTTCATTTGGAAAATACTTTTGCTTGCTGTTGCCTCGTTTCATCTTCTTGTCTTTGACCCTCAATTTAATTTATTCATATACTTACAGATGCCTCCTTAGTGTTATGGGGTAAGGGGGCAGCTGCTATATTTCTCTTCGATGGAGTAGGCAATACAGAAGCTGGAGTTGGAAGTTCCTGGCTTAGGTATCGGTCTCTTCCTGAGAGCATTATTTTATACAAGGTCAGATCTCTGTCTCTAAGAGCACCTTCAAGGCACAACGAATAGACAATAAGTATCTGAATTAAGAGGTTATAGAGTAAATCTCCAAAATCAAATTGCTGTTCCTTAACTTACCCCATAACGTCATGAGTACCATTTATTTGCCTTTTTGAAGCCTCCTTTTTTATCATCTATAAAACAGTACAGATGAGTGAACATAAATGAAATCAATATAATGCATGTAGCCAGTGCCTGGAACAAAGCATTTGCTCAAGATATGCTAATGATCACTTTCTTTTTTCCTTTTTGATAATCCTAGGGATCTAAGAGGTTTACAGAGAACTACTGTAGCATCTGTAGGAGGATGTAACAGTATCATCTGGAGCTGCTTGATAAGAAATGCACAGCTGCTTGATAAGAAATGCACATTCTCTATTCCATACACACGGAAGTAGATAATATGTTTATTATCCATAATAATATCCCTGGGTGATTCTGATGGACAGTCGAACTTGCAAACCACTACCTTATTTTTTTCCACCCAAATCATATCACTCAAGTTCCTCTTGCAATATTGTTCCCAAGTCTTTCTCTAAACTCTATTAAAAAAACTTAACAGTGAAATGAAAATACCTCTTAAACCATCCCTGTCTATGTATAACAGCTTTGAGAAGTGATTTCTTCTGTCCAAGCAAATTTTATCTCCAATGTCCCACAGTCTCTGATACAAATTAAAATCCCTGGAGTCACACAGAAAAAAATGATTAATCCTTTACTGCACCTAAGAGCCATCCATATATTTCAAAAATTCTCCTCCATGTCTCCTCTCCTGTACACTGATGTGTTGCTCAGCAAACTGCTAATCCTCAAATAATAAATTTATGTTTGCCTAATCTTTGCCTAACATGTTACTATTACTGGCTTTCCAAATGCCTGTATGTCACCTAGGTCTGATTCCTGGACTACCTTTGAAATTTTTCATTGACCTATTCTAATCTCTCTCTTACTTGGCAAGAGGAGACTGAAGACATGTATCAGGGAGGACCCATTTGAACTTGTCTGTCATCTGCTACAAAAGAAGCCATATATATATATATTTTTAAAGGATATATTCTTGGGGCCAGCAAGTTGCATAATGGTTCAGGTGCTGGACTCCCACATGGCTGACTATTGTTCGAGTCCCAGACCTGAAGGCTTGCTTTCTCTCTCTCTCTCTCTCTCTCTCTCTCTCTCTCTCTCTCTCTCTCTCTCTCTCTCTCTCTCTCTCTCTCTCTCTCTCTCTCTCTCTCTCTCTCTCTCTCTTTCTGATGAGTGTGCATGCAGTTCAGTAAATTTAAAAATAATAATAGTGATAAATAAAATAATTAAGACATGTTCTTGAAGACTTATGTTCTTAATTTTTTTTCTCTCTCCTAAACCATTTTATGAACTGCTCAAATTCAAAGTCATAGATTTTATTAGTAGTATCCAAGATTTTAGACTTGGAGTAGGACTAGGTGTATAGAACTTGAGAGACTAGTTTATAGTTGGGTAACTGAGACCCTAGGAGGTAAAATGCCTTATCAGAGTTTTTATAACTTGTATGTATGTATGTAAGTGTGTATATACATTTGCGTGTGTGTGTGTGTGTATGTGTGTGTGTGTGTCCTGTTTTCTAATACCATAACTCTTTGTAACAAAAATATTGCCTACTTATACAGTACAGATGTCTCAAACTACAAAATTATGTTTTATTACCCTTAAGAGATATAGTTTTTTTTGTTGCTGTTTTAATTTAAGCCAATCTAAGGATTTATAGATTTTCCTGTAAGTTTTGCAATTGCAATTCTGTATGAGCATCCTCACATTGCAGCAGTATACTGAAATTCCTTTAATTTTTATGTATTTAAATTTTTTCTTTGCATTTAATCATTATGTCTTTAGAGCATGCAATATAGGTTCTTAAAGCATAAATCCATTACATGTTAAGCAAGTCAAATTCCATTCTTGTGTTTGTTAAATGTTTGTATTTCCTGATCTTCTCCTACCCCCAACTGTTCACCTTTAACATTAGGCTCATGCTCTCCATTTTGCTTTGCCTGGTATCTACAGACAGTTCAATTTGCCATGTCCTTCTCTCCCAGAATTTTATTCCTTACTTTTACATGCACTTTCATATCTGCAATTTAGTGTGAAATTTAGGTCAATCCTAAAATAGAAAGAGACTAATAAAATTATATATGAGCATTTTTGATGCATATAAAGATATACCAAAGCCCTCTAACATGTGCCAAGATAGAGTGAGGAGAGTAGGACGATTGAGCATTTCTAGATTAAAATATTAGAGCTTAAAAATCCCAGTTATGGTGACAGTCTGTGGTATGGTGATAAACACAATGCTCTGAGAGGCAATCCTACAGGATTGCAGTTCACGTCTGGACACCTCCTTTCATTCTCTTTGGTTCTCTCTTTCATGAGGAAAAATAAAGGTAAGCATTTTAAAAATAAATGAAATACCATTTTGTTTCACTTACTAGCTCTTAATGTTGTCATTTTATGTTTTTAGCATATTATGTCTGTAATATAAAGATGATGAGATAATGTCTATCATAAAGCATTTCAGGAAAGATTAAATTAGGTAATTAATAAGATTTAATATGTCAAGTGCTGAACAAGTATTTGCCATTGATATTTTTAAAAGTTACACTAGACTATAGACCTTTCAATATCTAGTGTGTATCTCCTCTCATTGTATGACCCTGGTACATCCACTGTGCCTCCCTAATTCCCATTTCTGAACTATCTCAATATTAATATTCCACAGGGCTCCTGGTTAGGATTGACTCATAACCAAACACTGGTATACTTGTGTCCCAAGATCAGGTCCCAACCCAATACCCCACAAAATTGTATTGAAAATATCCAGAGCACTTGATGTGAGTGGTGACCTAGCCAGGACTGAATAATGTATGACTTATGAGAGTGTACCCCAACTCTCAAGGGATTGGAAGTCAAAGTAATTTGCTAAATACATCACAATTTGTTTGGATTGTGGTGAATGATATTTTCAAATCCTGATTAAGATCCAGGGATATTGATCCTTGAAAAAATAATTATACACTTAAGTAGGGAAATACTTGGCATTGCCACTACTAAAGCATCATGCTAGAAAATTTACCTGTTTCAAAACTTTCAACCTTTTACATGTCTCTAAATTCTGGCAGTCAAATTTCTACAGATTTCACACTTTGTCAATTCTCTCATAATTTTAGAAATTTTTTTTTAAAAATTGTATCTATTTTCTTCACAGAGAGAAGTATAAGAAGACAGATACAGTGAGATAGGCATCCCATCTCAGCCAGCCTGAGTCACAGGCACACATTCATGTTCAAGGTCAGGAACCCATGACCTTCCCATGTGAGTTTAGCTATCATTGCTGCATAACCACCTAACCCGGATCTGGGAATTTATGTTTTTAAGTTTGTGACTTTCTTTCATGAGATGAAAAGAGAGAGAGAGGGAAACAGAGAGAGATAGAGAAGGAGAGAGAGAGAAAGAAAACACCCACAACAGGATCTTGAAACTAATCCATCCATATAGCCTCAGCCCTGAATCACGGCACACACATGCCCTACAAATTCAGGGAGGTCTCTAGACACAAACAAGCAACCTGTTCATATGGGCCAGCCACGCGATGCATTATATTTTACTGTGGCACCACTATCCAGTGCTTGATTTTGGAAATTTCAAAACTTGCGCTTTAGAGTGGATACTTGGGGATGATTTTGGAAATTTCAGAACTTGTGCTTTAAAGTGGATGCTGGGGGGCCACAGAAACCTCACTCAGAATGAATATAGATGTAGGCATTTTTAAAAATTTTTTTATTATTGTTTCAATTTCTTTTATACATCACGTTACTTAACTTGCAAAGTGAAAATTCTAACATGTGTACATTTTGCACAGGTCCAGTTGACAATACTATAAGGTTATTCCTCAACAGATAACCCATTTCTTTGTCCCATAAATGCCTTGCCTCTCTATTTTTTTTCTTTAATGTCCTTCCTCAGACTCTACTCCTTCACCTTCCCTCTTCCCACACTGTATCTGGTATTCACAACAATTTACTCTGTTTCTATATACTTTAGTCATTCAGTTTGGGCCATAGAGTGCGGACAATCTGTATATATTAAGTAGAGGCATACAATGTCTCTCTTTCATAGCCGGGCTTGCTTCACTCAGCAGTAAATCCTCAATATTCCTCAATTTTGTTTCAAAGCCCAGGGTCTTGTTGTTTATGACTGAGAAGTATTCCATAGTGTATATGTGCCACAGTTTTTCAATCCATTCAACTGTACAGGGACATTTGGGTTGCTTCCATGTCTTATCAATTGTGAATAATGCCACAATAAATGTCAATGTGCAAGCACTTTTCTGACTAAGAATTCTTCTGTCCTTTGGTTAGATACCAAGGAGTAGGATTGCTGGGTCATATGTCAGTTCTATTTGTAGAAATTTTGAGGAATCTCCACATTGTTTTCCACAGTGGCTGGACCAATTTACATTCCCACCAGCAATATAAGAGAGTTCCCTTTTCACCACATCCCCGCCAGCACTTATTATTTCTTGTTTTATTTTCATCTTAGTCGTTCTGACTGGGGTTAGGTGGTATCGCATTGTGATTTTGATCTATATATCTCCCTTACAATGAGGAATGTTGAGCGTGTTTTCATATGTCTTTTGGCTATTCGTATGTCATCCTTAGAGAGTAGTTTTTTTCAACTCCTTCTCCCATTTTTTAATAGGATTGATCATCTTTTTTGGAGACAGCTGCTTGAGTTCCTTGTGAATTCTGGTTATCAGTCCTTTGTCTGATGCATAGTTTACAAAAATCTTTTCCCATTCTGAGGGCTGTCAATTCACACTATTTACTGTGTCTTTAGCCATGTAGAAATTTCTTAATCTGATTTCATCCCATTTGTCTATTTTTGGGATTATTGACTGTGCTGTGGGAGTCCTACTTAAGAAGTCTTTGCTGACCCGAATGTTTGCCAGAGTTTCCCCAGTGTTTTTCAGCAGTCGTTTTATAGTTTGAGGTCTTAGGTTTTGATCTTTGATCCACTTTGAATTGATTTTTGTCAATGGTGATAGATAGGGGTTCATATTCATCCTTCTGCAGGTAGATATCCAGTTTTTCCCGCACCATTTGCTAAAGAGGTTTTCCTTTTTCCAATGGAGTGACTAGTACCCTTTCTCAAAAATCAGTTAGCTGTACATTTGGGACTTTATTTCTAGAGACTCTGTTCTGTTCCATTGGTCCACATTTCTGTTTCTGTACCAATACCAAGCTGTTTTGATTACCATAGTTTTGTAGTATATTTGTGGGTTAGGAAATGAGATGCCTCACACTCCACTCTTCTTGTGCAGGATTGTTTTAGCAATACAAGGGTGTTTATGATTGTAGACAAATTGTATGATTGTTTTTCTAGATATGTGAAGAATATCTCTGGTACTTTGATTGGGATTGCATTAAATATGTAATTAATTTGGGTAGGATTGCCATTTTGATTACATTAATTCTTTTAATCCAGGAACATGAGATGTCTTTCCACTTTTTAAAATGTCATTCTCAATTTCTTTTTTTTTAGCTTTTCATAGCTTTTCTTGTAGAAGTCTTTAACTTCTTTGGTTAGATTTATTCCTAGGTATTTTATACTTTTTGTGGCTATGATAAATGGAATTAATTTTTTCAGTTCTAACTCAGTATGCCTGCTGTTTGTATAGAGAAATGCTAGAGATTTCTGTATGTTGATTTTTGTATCCTGCAACTTCACTGTATTCATCCATTACTTCCAGGAATTTTTTTCATAGATATCATTGGGTCTTCTATGTATTCAATCATGTCATCTGCAAATAGAGATAGTTTCACCTCTTCTTTTCCTATTTGAATGCCTTTTATTTTATTGTCTTTTCTGATTGCATTGGTGAGGACTTCCAGTACTATATTGAAAAGGAGTGGAGAAAGTGGGCATTCTTATCTTGTCCCCATTTTTAGTGGAAAAGCTTTAGCTTTTCTCCATTCAGGATGACATTTGCTCTCGGTTTTTCATAGCTAGCTTTTATTGTGCTGAGAAATGACCCTTCTATACCAATATTGCTGAGAGTCTTGATCATGAAGGGATGTTGTATCTTATCAAATGCTTTTTCTGCGTCAATTGATATGATCATATGGTTTTTATCTTTCATTCTGTTAATGTTATGTATTACGTTTATGGTTTTGCATATGTTGAACCAACCTTGCATCCTTGGAAGAAAACCTACCTGGTTGTGATGCATAATCTTTTTTATAAGTTGTTAAATATGATTTGCTAGTATCTTGTTGAGAATCTTTGAGTCTATATTCATAAGATATATTTGTCTATAGTTTTCCTTCCTTGTTCTGTACTTGTCTGTTTTAAGGACTAATGTAATGGAGTCTTCATAGATTGAATTTGGGCAAGTTCCACCCTTTTGTGTCTTTAGAAATAACTTGAGCAGAATGGGGGTTAACTCTTCTTTAAAAGTTTTGTAAAATTCAGAGATGAAGTCATCAAGACCCCGGCCTTTGTTTGTTGGGAGGTTGTTTATTACTGATTCAATCTGCTGACTTGTTATGGGCCTATTCAGATTTTCTATATCCTCCTAGCTCAATCTTGGTAGATTGTATGTGTCCAGGAATTTGTCCATCTCATCCAGATTTGTTTTTTTGGCATATAGTTGTTCATAGTTCCCTCTAATGATGTTTTTTTTTATTTCTACTATGTTTGTAGTTATATTGTCAGCTTCATTGCATATTTGATTTACCTGTTTCCTTTCTTTCTTCTTCTTAATAAGTTTTGCTACTGGCGTATCAATTTTGTTTATCTTTTCAAAAAACCAGCTTTTACTCGCATTTATTTTCTGTATAGTTCATTTATTTTCTATTTAATTTCTTTCTGCTCGGATCTTTATTATTTCCTTTCTCCTGGAGGATTTTGGATTTTTTTTTGCTGTTGCTTTTCCGATTCTCTGAGGCACAATTTTAGGTGATCAATTTGCCTTTTTTCTGTCTTATTCTTATGTGCACTAATTGCTATCAACTTCCCTCTTCCCTCTGATGACTGTTTTTGCAGTGTCCCAAAGATTATGGAGACTCGTGTTCTCATTGTCATTGGCTTCCATGAATCTCTTGATTTCAGTCTTTATTTCTTCAGTAGTTGTGAAGTCATTCAGAAACAGGTTATTTAGTTTCCATATATTTCTGTGTTTATGAGGATTTCTCTTGAAATTAAAATCAAATTTAAGTCCATCATGGTTGGAAAAGATGCTGGATATAGTTTCTATGCTTTTGAATCTGTAGAGGCTTGCTTTATGCCCTATGATGTGGTCATCTTCGAAAAGGTTCCATGTGAGGATGAGAAAACTGTGTGTCATGGTTTTGGGATGGAAAGTTCCATAGATTTCTTTTAAGTCTGTTGGATTTATGGTTTCATTTAGATCCTTTATCTCTTTACTCAGTTTTTGTGTAGATGATTTGTCCAGAGGAGATAGTGGGGTGTTAAGGTCCCCAACAATTAGTGTGTTGCAGTCTATTTTTCCTTTTATGTGTAGCAGTCTTTCCTTCATGTATTTGGCTGCTTCTGGATTAGGTGCATGGATATTTATAAATTTATATCTTCTAAATAAATTAACCCTTTTATTACAATATAGTACCCTTCTTTGTCTCTTTGAACAGTTTTTGTTTTAATGTCTCTTTTGTCAGAAATTAGTATCATGACTCCAGCTCTTTTTTGGCTCTAATTTGCATAGAATATCTTTTTTCCAGCTGTTCACTTTTAGTCTATGTATGTCTTTATCCATGTGATGCATTTCTTGTAGGCAACAGATAGAGGGTATCTGTTTTCTTATCCATTCAGCCAGTCTGTGCCTCTTCATTGGAGAATTTAATCCATTAACACTCAATATTATCGATATTTCCAGACTTGACCCTCCCTTTAAATTGGCCATTGTCTTGGTTGTCTTTTATTTCATTATCCCTGGCTGTTCATTCTTTAGTTTTCCTTGAATAACACTATTTTTTTTTTTTTGAGAGAGGATTTTTGCAATAGGGAGCGTGCTCTTGCCAGACAGAGAGAGAGAGAGAAAGAGAGACAGAAAGCGAGAAATCACCTCCCAGGGAGAATGGCCGTGCCACAATCCCTTCTCCATTCTCCTCTCAGGATCTTGGGCACACA
>NW_006159798.1:1242779-1272339 GCF_000334495.1 Tupaia belangeri chinensis
AAAAAAAAAAACACCTCTCGAATGTTTGGACATTTAATGGAATCTAGTATTTCTCATACATTATCCACATTTTTTTTTCATTATTTTCTCTATCTTTTTGGTGTTTTATTCCTAGGTCAGAGTTTTCATCTTCTATATCAGAGATTCGATTTTCTGCATGGTCCAGTCTACTTTTAATAATTTCTAGAGTTTGTAATTTCCTGTATTACAGATTTCATTTCTAATAGCTCCATCTGATTCTGTTTTATAGTGTCCATTTCTTCTTTCATATCATGGAAGGTCTTCCTAATTTCTTGTAGTTCAATGTCTCTTTTGAGGCTTGTCTTCTACTTCTAGCCATTAGAAGATATATTCACTTTTGGATATCTTTTTGGAGAAGGTTTCTTTGACTTGGAATAAGTGTGCTTCCCTTCTGCTGTGGTCAGTCATGTGCTGAAGTCTCTCTTCTGCTGCATTTGGCAATATTCTTTCCACAGGAAGAGTCTTCTATTCAGGTGTCTGAAGAACAGTATCTCCTTTTTCGCAAGTGGTTCAGTAAGAGGAGGATCCAAGGGAACCTCACAGTACTAGGGTATTTTAAAAGAGTATTTCTAGTCCCTCTGGAAGTATGGAGGATGAGGATAAAATGACAATATAAGAGGGAAACAAAAAGAGTATAAAGGAGAATAAAGAAAACCATGACATGCAGTTTTGCCATGGGGTTGGAGATGAAATTGGGTTCTGTCAGAGAGGTGGAAGCTGCCTGTGGGCTAAGAAAGAGTAGGAGATTGATGTAGGCATTTTTTGATAAAGCACAGTCTGATGCTTTGAAGTTCTGTAAATAGAAAAGATTGAACAATCTATGGAAGTGTTTCTCAGAATCTGACATTGGATTTTACCTTTGCAGAATCACAAAGATATATTAACGAATGTACCCCAAATTTACTGAATAACATCACTTGATTTGGGGCCTTAGAAATCAGCTTTTAAAATAAATATCCCAGATGATATGAATACATCATGATATTTGATATGTACTGAACAACTTTATTAAAAAATCAGTGGTGGGATATAGGTGAGAGCTTGAAAAATGATTTTAGTTACGAGGAAAAATTTAATTAACTCAAACAACAGAGGCTGAAGAACACTGTGTACCATGGGGAATTTAGAGTAGTGTTCCCATATGCTTTAAGTTCTGTCAGTTTACACCCTAGGCATGTAAAAAACTTGAAATGTGAGAAAAGGTAAAGAATATGATTAAATATTAACAGGTAATTTCAAATGCTAAGTATTCAAAAGTGTTTCAAAGATGAATGGACTAGTATATAACTAAATTATCTGAGAAAAATAATTTAATATAGGGCTTCAAAAATAAATAAATGAGGGACCAGTATGCAGAGTATAGATTAAGGTGCTGGACTCTTACATGGCCAACAGCAGTTCAAGTCCCACACCTGGTGGCTTGCTTTCCCAATTTCTTTCTTTGTCTCTCTCCTTGTCCTTCTCCCTCTCTGGTGTGTGTGTGTGTGTGTGTGTGTGTGTGTGTGTGTGTGCGTGTGTGTGTGTGTGTGTGTGCATGCCCTCTGCCACATTGAATAAGAATGATGATGATAAATAAAATTAAATAAATAATTATTTCAAAACTAAATAAATAAATGGACGGACAAGAAACAGGTTTTCCAGCAAAGGTAAGGAAGGCAATATAGGTAAGCATGAGATGGTATAGTATATAGGAAATAATGGATGAATAATTTGATGGACAAATTAAAGGCAAAGACTTTATAAAATTTAGTTTCTGCTTCTAAGAAAATGCATGTGGTAGACCTGAGATACAGAGTTTTCTAGCTTCATCATGGTACTCTATGGAATATCTGCTATGTGGTTTCAAATGGGATTCCTGCATCCAAATTAGAATGAACCTACGTCATTCTAGAATACTGTGAATTTAGCTCAAGCATTAAAACAAATGCTTTGCTATACAGTATGTGTGCTCAACAGAGTAAGATGAAAGAGAGCAAGAGAGAGAGAGAGAGAAAGAGAAAGAGAGAGGAGAAGTGAGAAAGTACATTCTTCTTCTCCCCCAAAACCCAGGAGGATGGTTATACCACAATC
The DNA here is from genome assembly GCF_000334495.1 of Tupaia belangeri chinensis. Classification (NCBI taxonomy): domain Eukaryota; kingdom Metazoa; phylum Chordata; class Mammalia; order Scandentia; family Tupaiidae; genus Tupaia; species Tupaia belangeri. The sequence continues at coordinate 1,244,871 of NW_006159798.1, forward strand.
TCTTCTCCATTCTCTTCTCAGGAGTTTCATGTATGCACACAAGCTCAGTGTGTTTTTCAAGCCATGGGGTTAGGTACTCGAGCCACACAGCCAGCCATGTTGGATCTAACCATCTTAACCACCAGACCACCAGCTAACCCCTAGCTCAAGCATTTGGCTTTCAGAGTTCCCTTCACCCTACCTCAGATTTTGAACTAGAAATGTGTAAACCACTGTCTTAATCCATTACTGCTTTGCTAACAGAAGTACCTGAGACTGAGTTATTCATAAAGAAATAGAGGTTTATTCAACTCACAGTTTGGAGGTCCAGGGTCTGGGAGAGAACTTTTGATGAAGCTACAACATGGCAGAAGGCTAGATCTTGAGCAGAACGTCTATCCATAAGTTTTTCCTTGGAATCTTCTATATCCATGTGACCTCTACATGCCTCATCTTTTATCCTTAAATCCCCAACAGAACTCAGTCATCGGGGGCCCATTCTAATGACTTTATCACCCCCAAAGTTGTCACTTTTGAATACCATGAAGGGATTAGATTGGCACGCATTACCTTCACAATAAAAAAAAAAAAAACCACAACTCTTAATACATGAACTTTTGTGAAACATCCAATCACTATACTAAAACCAAATTTCAATATATGAACCTGTGAGGGACAAACCATTATCTAAACCTTAACAACTGATTTCTCAGAAGGATATGACAACTGAGCCAAAACAGGACATACCGTTTGTGACAGCAACCCAAATCCTTAGAAATAGGGCAAAATCTAAAATAAAGCAAAGAAAAAAAAAAGAAAGAAAGTAAATATATTGAAAGTCAGGCACTTTCCTGTATCTGCCTGTCTTTATAGCTGGGTTTCATGGAGTTACAACCTCAATTTAGAAACTCAAGTAAATCTACCTTTGTTATTTGTATGTAATAGGATCAACCTACAAACCCTTTTTAAAATATATACATTTTATCTAACATTGGCACTAAAATGGAAACTGTCAGCCTCATTTATTTTAAGTTAGTAAAGATTGGTCACATCCCTTCAAAGAGGTTTGGGTCACATTTAATAATTCTTAAACTATGTCTCAGATTATTCACAAAATATTGTATTCTCTGTCCAATAATTTGTTTCCATTTAGCTCAATGCTTTTTTAAAATCTCCCTTGGATCTTCTCCTAGACAATGAACTAAAAAAACATTCAAAATTTGAAGTTACCACTTCAAGAGTCTCCTAGTTTAAATCCACCGTGGGTCAAAAGACCTTCTGAAACTTGATTGTCACCACTAATGCATCAGCTTTGTGCTTGATTCCCATAAGGTCAGGGCCTCCCCTTACACTTTAACAACTCTGAACCCAAGATGCAGATTCTCCTGGCCACTCAGCCATCACCTTACCCTCTAAAATTAAATACATAAAGACCATTTCCTAACTACTCAATACAGTCTACAGAGTGATAACAGGTCTACTTCAGGTCAGCTTCTCATGTCTTAGATCAGATCAGGTTTTGTATCTGTTGACCCTATGACCATGACCAAAGACTAGCATGTAAATTAGATATACAAATAAATACTCACAAGAATAATATTTTTTTCACAAGTGAAATGAGATTATGATATGACATCATGAGGCCCATGTCTATAATAGATTAATACAGAATGAAGACTAACTTTTCCAATTAAGAATGGAGAAGGTAGCGTCCAGCTCCATAGTATAGTGGTTAAGTTAACTGGATCCCAAATGGCTAATTACGGTTTGAATCTAGTTCCATAGGCTTAAAAAAGCATGCCAGGCATGTGTGTGTGTGTGTGCCTGCCCAAGATTCTGACAGGACAGAGAATTGGAGGAGAAGGGGTTTCAGAGTGACCATGCCCAACTGGAGGATGCTCTCTCCCTCTCCCCCTCTCTCTGTCTCTCTCTCTCTCTGGTGAGTGCATGCATTCTCTGGCAATTGAAAAAAAGAAAAAAGAATGAAAAGGTAGACTTCACATTCCTACATCTTTATCTAGCTCTTTGCTAATTAAAATGTATTGGGATGAAGTAAAATAGAAGGTGGGTTTTAAGGGTAGTCTCTTAAATCACAGTTCCACTGAAATCGCTGGCCCAAGGCCCACCCTTAGTTTTGTTATCTGTGAAATGAGAGAAACTTCATAGAATTGCTATGAGGAATCAATGAGAAATGCTAGGATAAGTGTCTGGCACACAGAGAGGAGGTGTGGGAATGAGCCGCTACTGGCTTTGAAGTTTATCTCTACTACAAAGTGACTTGGAAAAGTATAACCTCAATTTCCACATCTATCAAATGGGTAACACACTAGGCATGGAAGTCTCCGGAGAAGTCCTCCAACCTTTTCTCCTGCAGTAGTCCTCTGATGTGCCTGCCAGTGCCGACGCTGCCATCTTTAATTAATCTCATTTTGCTTTTCATCTGTTTAGGAGTCTTCAAAATTGCTCATCCATTGAAGATTATCCTTCTATATTCAAGAATTCTTATGGATTTTCTGAATATCTTTTCTAGCACCCCAAAGCATTTGAAGTAATTGAGAAGGATATAGTTTATGCTCAGTTCTTTGTATTGAATCAGTTCCAAATGTGTGCTTCAGATGGACACCTATTCTGAATTCATATCCTTTTCTACAAATGTTGTTTTATTCCCTTATAAGGATTTTCTCTTAATTGGATGTAGCCATTTCCTTGTAAAAAGATTAGCATATATTATCGACAGCTGCCCCCTCCTTCTGCTCTATATAAAGAGTCTCTCATTTACATCCTAATTACTGGTTCCTTTGGAGTGAACTTCTTAAGGATTTTGAGTAAAATTTTAATCCTGCTTAGGGGATATCCATCATGTAGAGCAGGGTGATATTATCACACATTTACGACATCGCCTCAATTTCAGCACCAGCAAAAGATGCACATAGTTAATAAACTGAAAAATAAGACTGAACTAGGGTCAGTCTATCTGAACACAAGTATAATAATCTTGACTAGAGTCTCCCCTTCCTGGTGAGCTGATTAGTGATTGGCAACTGCTCACTCATCAGCCCAAATACTCTCAGTTACCAGTGTTCACACAGGTGAGCACTGCCACCACTGTCGCCAAGCCTGACACACCTGAATCAGCTCAGAGTCCAACTGCTAAACATACTAAAGAACAAGTTGGAATCCAGGTATTGTGGCAGAAGAAATGTCAAGAGCCTCCAGCTTTTGAGACAAATTCTAGAGCAAAACTCCAAAACCACACTGCCATTCTTCCTCTAATATATATATTTATATAAGATCTAGATATATAATATATATTATATTATACATACATGGATATTCATCCTACTCAACAGTGAATATGAGTCTGACAACCTAATTAGTCAAACAAGGAAGATAGTTTGATTTAGGACACAACTAAGAGTTCTCTGCTTTTACTTTTTATTTTGTTTTAATTTGCCAGAGGGCCCATGTGTGCCCCAGATAGAGACAGAAAGTGAAAAAGCAATCCCTATGGAGGACTGCCATAGCACAATCTTGTCTTCATTTCTCACTGCTTTCAAGACTTCGGATATATACCTGGAATGCTTTCCAGACATCTGAGTCCAGGACTTGAACTGATAGCATTGAGAGTTCTGTAGTTTTGGAGTCAGGTATTCCAGCTGTGCATATATGTCTATCTTTAAAATATCCACTGCACACAAGGCACTCATTTACTAATTTATACACTCATTTCTTTATTTTTATTGATCACCTACAAGATATTGGGCAGAGCATGTACCTGAATCAATCTCTGTGGCTAGAATTTGTGCTAGTATGTGGTTGAGAAGTAATTGGAGCCAGACAGCTTCCTTAATCAAAAAGCCCTCCCACTGCCCCTCTGAAGCCTCTAACAGAGGTGTGAATTTCATAAATTCCTTTGAAATACATGGAATGAAGTCAGCAGGTGTTGTGTTGGTTGAGGCACTGGACTCCCACATGGCAGACCACAGTTGGAGTCTCAGACCTGGAGGCATGCTTTCTCACTTTCCCTCTCTCTCTCTGTCTCTCTCTGGTCAAATTCAAAATAATAATAAATAAAATGAAATGAATAATTCTTTAAAAAGAGAAAATAAATAATATGAAAAAGAAAAAATATGTCATTATATATATACAAGGAATTATATATATATATATATGTGCAAATGCAAAAATGCCCTTGAAATAGGGAACACATTGTAATAGCTTAAGCATCCTTTGCTCAGGTGAATTTGTGCTCTGTTTTTGCTTGTTTGCTTTCAGATAGTCAAGGGTTAAGTATCTCTGAGATCTTAAGGTTTTGAGACAGAGAGGTTACTATTCATTTCCAGGGAGAGTACAAGAGCCAAAGGTGGCTTTGGGAAAATGAATAATCTGAAGAAGGCAATTATTGTTTCTTCTTCCCCCTTTTTTACTTGTATTGTGAGATATTTATGAACATCACATAGGACATGTCAGGCAAATAAGCAGCACAGGCTTGAAATGTGGGACTGATCAGAGACTGAGCTGTGAAGACCTCAGCATACAGGGAGCGGCAGAAGTGACACCTGTGGGTACATGCTACCCAGGAAGATGTTTAAAGTGACAAAAGATGCTCAGAAAAATCCCATGAGTTAGATAGTTTATCCCTATCAACAGAGGAAAACTAGTCCCAGGGAAATTATGGGATGTTCTCTTCAACACATGGTCAGTGAGAAAACCAAAAGTTCATCTGACTCTTAATTCAGTGTCCTTTCCACAGCCATGCTGCGGCTCCTGTCAGCATCTTAGTGAATCCCCACCACATTCCTGACATGTATACATTACACAGATAAGACAAAGTTAGGATGAGACAAAGCCCTTTGCCACTATGAAATGGGGTTGCACATAGACTAGCAGACTACTGGTAGTCTATTTTTTCACCTTTAATCCCTAGTCATTTATAATAATCTGCTTAAATTTCCCTGCCTCTAGGAAGCCTTCTCATAGCAAGACCCCAGGATAATTTTGGAGCAGATAATTTTTTAAACTAATTTGACACAACATGTACTGTTAATTAACTTCTTGCATGCACGTCTCTTATTTCCCCAATTAGATGGAAGGATCTTTGAAGGATCTTTGTAAAGGGCTCTATTTCAAATGTCCTTAATTGACCTCCTCCTAATATAGGAGATTAGAAAAATACTTATCAGAAGATTGAAAGAATCATAAGCAATGCAAGCATTAATAGTGATTAAAATGGCAGAGACATTGATTAATGATCTGGCTAATGGGTAGAAGCTCTGGTCCAAGAAGCTTGAGGTTGAACAGAGAAACTGGTAAAAGAAGCAAGTTATAATTACCACAAACCCCAGATTTATACTATTCATAAAATGTAAGTAAAGCTACTTTTCTTTGGGCTTCAGAAACATTGAGAAAGTCAAAATAATGCTAATGAACTCTAAAATCAGTGTATTTTCTTGGCACTCTATGCTCTGTTAGACTCATTGAAATGTCTCTGGTTTAGACATGTTACAAATTCTGCACAGTACTTGGGTAGTGATAGCTCAAAGAAATCTCTAATCTTGGCAAATACTTATTAAAACAAAAGGTCACTGGAGCCCCCAAGGGGAACTCTGTCCAGGAAGTCAATTAGCATAGGCCCAATACATGACCCCACTGTTCAGTACTGTAAACCTACTATTCTATTTCCTTTTCTATTTTCTTGATGTGAAATTAGCTGTTATTCAGTATAATATCATGACCATAAGAAAAATTTAGCTGTGACATTGGGACCACCTGGTGAAAAATCAACTCTAAAAAAAAGGAGGAAATGAGGTGATGAGAGAACTTAAGGATAAAACACCCAACTCTCAGGAACATGTCCCAGGTTCAAATACAAAAATGAGGGAACCAACAGTTGGCGTAATGGCTATGTCGCTGGACTCCCACGTGGTCGACCACAGTTCGCGTCCCAGACCCAGTGGCCTAAAACTCACGCCGGGCACATGTGCGTGTGTGCCCAAGATCCCGAGAGGAGAATGGAGGAGAAGGGATTGAAGCATGACCATCGCCCTGGGGGGTGATTTCTCGCTTTCTGTCTCTATATCTCTCTCTATCTGTCTGGCGAGCGCATGCGCCCTATAGTGAAAAAAACCTCTCCAAAAAAAAAAAACAAAAATGAACCTCCATGGTAACTGTGAGATCTTGCTGAGAATGGCATGTGCTCCTGAAAGAAGAACAGTGACACAGCTTAATTTTGAAACACAACTTAGTGCTGGCCTTGGTTACAAAATGCATATAAATAACCCTTCCTGTATCAACTAAGAACAAAGAATGGGAAGAATCAGATTTAAGAGTACAGGAAATAGCTGGTATGTGATAAACCATGAAGTTAGGACCAATTTGAACACTCAGTTTCTGTATACTGAATCACCCCAATTCCTACTTTATAAACTTAATAATGCCCTGCCCTCATGACCTTGTTTGCTCTCCAACTCTATATTTGCTCAAAAGCCCATGACTAGGTCACTTCTCTCTAGAGAATACCCATTGCTGTTCACCGTGTCTGTTCTTATTTTGACCCCAGTATTTGCTCATCACTCTGGTGGATGCTCAGAGGTTTGCGTCCTTCAAGGTCTGTTGTAGGATCGTAGAAGTAGGGACAGCACAATATTTGTGGTTCATGAGTTATTTAATAGGACAGGCTGTGTGTGAACACATCGTTTTTAATTTGACATCTATTATGATCAATGGATGAGACAAGTATTGCCATCTCCATATCTTAAGAGGTAAAAGCTAAGATTTAGACAAGTGAAGTGTTGTTTTTATTTCTTTACCCCCCAAGATTTTTGCCTTATAGTGCATGCACTTGCTAGAGAGAGACAGAGAGAGAGAGAGACAGTGAGAGGGAAAGTGAGAAATCATCCACCATGGGACAGCCACAATCCTTTTTCCTCCGTTCTCCTCCTGGGATCTTGGGCATGCACACACATGCACCCAGTGTGATTTTCAAGCCACCAGTTCTGGGACTTGAACCGTAGGAGGCCATGTGGGAGTCCAGTGGCATAACTAAATCACTATCTCCTGACCCCAAATGGAGTTTTTCAAGATTACATATTTTTCAATAGTAGAGCTTTGAAATTCTTGTTCTTGGGACCAGCAGATGGCATGGTGGATAAGGCACTGGACTGCTCTATGGGCAACCATGGTTTGAATCCCAGACCCAGGTGCTTGAAAATCATTATGTGCATGTGCCCAAAATCCCAAGAGGAGAATGGAGAAGAGATTGTGGCATGCCCATCCCCCATGGGGCGTGATTTCTCACTTTCCCTTTCTCTCTGTCTCTCTCTATGGCTAGAACCTAAATTTAAAACAAGAAAATCCTGCTCTTTTCACTGTATCATATGTTTACAAGTAAACACAACAGATGATTTAAAAAGAAAATATTAAACATTATGAGAGAAAATAGAACAAAAAAGTTGTAACTCTTATTTTCTCAAAGCCATGTACCTGATACATGGTAAAATGAACTTATGAGATTGACATTTACTAGAAATTTGTAGAGTAAAAATTCTGGCTGAGAGTTTTCAAGGAAGTGTGTGCATGTATGAACAATTTGAAAGTCATTTTCAGGAATAGGAAGTACTTGGGTATGTATGTATTAGAAATTAAGTGCTGGGGAATTATTTCCTGACATATGGGAACAGAATGATGTAAGACACTGAGGAGAAAACACCATAGGGTTTTTGAAACTGTTAATAATCAAGTCTGAATTAATCCAATGCTTGAAAAGTTGAAAATAATTTCAATGTTAGAAATTTAGATTTTTTTCCTACTTTTATAAAATAGGAAGAACAATGTTTTTGTTTTTGTTTTTTTCATTTTTTTAAATTAAAACCATTCAGTTCTAGCTGAAACCCCCCACAGGTGGAGCAACACAGGTAAGACTAGTGTTGAGAATTGCCATACCAATAGTTCTCACCGAAGTCCTTTAAGGGAACCGAAGGAGCCCTATGAAATGGCCAGGTATGAAAGACATTTCTTTGAAGAGTATATTCATCTTTAAAATGCCAGTGTATTTGTATTTATTCATATTTGCTTTTAGTATAAAAACGTTTTCCAACATCATTGAGCAAAATAGACACTTTCTGAAAAATGGACTATAACCTATGATTTTGTATTTTCTGTGGCAAATTGCCTCTGACAGAGAAGATTCACATTCCTGACTTTGAGTCTGTCTTTATAGCGGTGTAACCTGATGACACTTCTCTTCTCAGAAATAAGCAAAATAAGGAAAAGAAAAAGTAGTGTCAAATGTGTTTATTAATCAAATTTAGAGAATTTAGAACACGTTTTGAGACTTTAAGAAAGTAGTTAACGTCATGTTATAGGCTTATAGAAATTGAGTCTGGAAATGCCAGGGTTTCAGTAAACTTCAGTTGAATTTCTTTTGTTCCAGAGTGGTTGATGTTAACATGTAAATTATGTTATGATCAAATCTAAGGAAAAAAAGCAAGAATTTTTAAAAACTGCAGTCCTACCAAGAAAAGGACGGAAGGGAGCACTATGAGAGAGGATGCCACCTCTCCCAGCCCTGTCTTCTCTCTAACATACACACCTGGGCTTTTTGTCTTACTACAAGAATCCTCTTCATGTCCCTGGCAGGAGCCAGATGAGCAGATACTCTTGAAGAAGCCACAGTACAGTACCTGTAAACCATCTTTACCATTCTCTTTTTGTTCTATCTTTCCTTACTGAACCCACTCAGACAACAATTAGGTGATCCCTACTGCCTTAGATCATTACAAGTTTTCTAAGCAAAAAGGTGGGCAAAGGGATCAGCAGGTAGTGTAGTGTTTAAGGTACTGGATTTCCACATTGCCAACCACAGTTTGAGTCCCAGAATCGGTGGCTTGAAAATCACAGGTGTGTGCATGCTCAAAATCCCAAGGGGAGAATGGAGAATGGATTGTGGCATGGTCATCCTCCATGAGGGGGTGATTTCTCACTTTTCCTCTCTCTCTTTCTGTCTCTCTCTGGTGAGTACACATGTCCTGTGGCAAAAATCTTTAAGAAAAATAGTAAAGAAAAAATACTCACAGGCTAATTCCCCAAGAGTAGAACAAAAATGATAACAGTCCAGTCATGGAAGCAAAGGCAGGAGGTGCTACCTTGACGACGTGATGTTAGAGGCCCTAGGGAATGCTTTGGGTTCGTGTCTCAGGTCTACTTAAGCATGCCGGGTGCTTTCATGTAATCCTGGCAGCAATTCTTGCTGGCTACAGGTTTGGGGGGAGGATTGGTATGAGGACTCTGTCTCTGTTCTTCCTCCATTCTCTTTCTTTCTGATAATAAATCATCTTTATCTTAAAAAAATAAAATAAAATAAAATAACAAAAAAATCCTAAAATACTGGCAATAGTCATTGGAACAAAATACTTTCATTAAGAACTTAAATCACAGTTCACATTATTTTGGCTAAATATCCTAATTCCTGCACTTAAATGGCACTTTCTAAAATGAATGAAGGTGGAGCCAACAGAGAGTGGGGTGGTACATTGCTGTACTCCCACCTGACCTACCACAGTTTGAATTCCAGACCCAGTAGCTTGAAACTCATGCCAGATGCATGTGCGTGCATGCCCAAGGTCCCAGGAGGAGAAAGGAGAAGGCTTTGGGGCATGGTTGTCCCCTCTGGGGGGTGATTTCTCACTTTCCCTCTGTCTCACTCACTCTCTCTCCTCTGGGAGTGCATGTGCCCTAAGGCAAAAACCTCTTAAATAAATAAAAATAAAATGAATGGATGTAAGATTGCTGATTAAATCATTATGATACTCTTTTTTTTTTTTTTTTAGAGGTTTTTGCTATATGGCACAGAAAGACAGAGACAGAAAGCAAGAAATCATCTCCTCCCCCCAGGGGAATGGCTATGCCGCAATCCCTTCTCCTCCATTTTCCTCTCAGAGAATGACATGACATGCCTGACATGACTTTAAGCCACCAGGTCCAGGACTCAAACCCAGCCGACTACATGGGAGTCCAGTGCCATACCCATTACTGCTGGTCCCCCATTCCTATTCACATGGTCGACCACAGTTCAAGTCCCAAACCTGGCATCTTGCTTTCTCATTTTCCCTTTCTCTCTCTGGTCAAATTAAAATAACGATATTAATAATGATAATAATTGAAGTTAAAGTTTTTTTTTGTTTGTTTGTTTGTTTGTTTTGTTTTTGCTATAGGGTGCATGCACTCGCCAGAAAGACATAGAGACAGAAAGTGAGAAATCACCCTCTGGGGGGGATGGCTGCAATCCCTTCTCCATTCTCCTCTCAGGATCTTGGGCATGCATGCACACATGCCTGGTGTGAGTTTAAACCACTGGGTCTGGGACTCGAACTGCAGTCAACTATTTGGGAGTCCACTGACATAGCCATTACACCAACTGCTGGTTCCTCTTCCCCTCCTTTCTTTGAAGCCATTTTGAGCACCTACTCAGTGGCAACAACTGGTATAAATACAATAATTGAGATACATCCTCTGTCCTCGAGGGCTACAGAAACTAATAAAGCAAAGGAGATAATGGTGAAGAATGTGACCCATGACATAGGATGATCTGGTGGTAGGGTGTTCCAAAACTGAGAAATCAAATCACAAAAGTGTTCATAGTGTCCTAAAAACTATCAGGTTGTTAGACTAGGATTCTAATTTCCACTCTTAGGTGGAACAACCAAGGCTTAGAGAAACTAGTTAACTTGTCCTAATAGTTTACTAAAAGATAGAAGATGAGCCCGCAGGTGGTGTGGTAGTTAAGGCACTCGATTCTCACATGGCTGACTATGGTTCTGGTCCTGGACCTGGTGGCTTGAAAAAATCACACTGGGTGCCTATGTGTGCTTGCCCAATGTCCCAAGAGGAGAATAGAGCAGAAGGGATTGTGGTATGGCTATTTCCCCCTGGAGATAGTTTATTTCCCCGCCCCCTCTCTGGTGAACACACATACCCTATAGCAAAAATCTAAAAAAACAAAAACAGAAACAAAACAGTAATATGCCTTTCCTTACATCATTTCATACCTTGTCTCAAAAAATAAAAATGCACATTTCAAAGTTAATTTTAGTACTACAGAACAAGTATGTTCATTCTCATATAATTAAAAGATTCAGCACTAATTGTGTCTGATACATGAATTTTGAAGCAGAAAAGTTTATTGATGCAGAGATAATGCTAAACTTTAACATCAAATATTAATATCCTGGAATGCAAGCCTCCTTCTACATATTCTACATTATCCCACTTTGTTGCCAGAGAACCAATTAGTCATTTCATAACTAGATCAATATTTGCTCACACTATAGAATATGGAAGCCAATCTCTAGTGCACCAACTACAGGCTGGCATCAAGCCCACCTCTGGAGACCAGTCATGAGCATTTACCTAATCCTCCATTTCAAAGGTAAGATTGCAGTTTCTGCCATACTAGACACTGTGCCTGGTCTCACACAACTAAGAGCCAATAAAAATGGTATTTGAAGAGTTCTTTGAGAGTGTGAAGCCCTTGTTCCTTCTACTGTAGAATGGTTCATATATCTTTATATTCTGTTTGCATTTACAGTCACGGCTAGAGATTTCAGGTGCATACTGTCTGGGAACCCAGGTGTCCTTCTCATCACTACTTATTTTATATAAAACCTTTCTGGGGCCAGCAGGTGGTGCAGTGGTTAAGGCACTGGACTTGCATGTGGCCAACCACAGTTTAAGTCCCTGACATGGCAGCTTAAAACTCATGCTAAATGCTTATGTGCGCATGCCCAAAATCCCAAGAGGAGAATGAAGAATGGCAGAGAAGGGATTGCAGTATGGCCATCCGCCCTCAGGTGTGATTTCTTGCATTCTCTCTATCTATCTCATCTCTGGTGAGTGCGCATGACCTATAACAAAAATCTCTCTAAAAAATAAATAAACCTCTCTGAGTCTAAAAACAAACAAGATCAAAACCAAAAATATAAACAAACAAATAAAACCCCACAGCAATGACTCCATTGTCTGCCATCCCATGCTTCATCCAGGGACCTCACTATCTGTTAGATGAAACAGCAGTCCAGTTGTGGTTGAGCACACCCATGGGATCTAGAATCAATGTTCTTGTCTTTCCAAATGGGGCTCATCTGAAGATGTACAGAGACAGCCAGCTATAGCTCACATTTTTAGCTGCATTCCCAAGATCTAGCTATAATAAAGTCTGAATCTGAAGGTTTGTTTATATGACCCAAGACTGCTTATGTGAACCATTGACCACCTGTGAATTCATTTTCAAGAAATGTATTGAAGATGGACATATTTTGCTGCAAATGCCAGATTAAAGAAGGGAGCCTTGCAAAGCAAATTTTAATAAAAATAAGCCAACTCAACCCACATTCTCTAGACAATAATTCCTTGGTAGAGTTATAAAATGCACCCTCCAACAACTATTTTAAGTTTCATGCACTATTTTTAGTTTTTACAGTAAACTATGTATAATGGCAGGAGAAAAAATGAGACTTGTAATGGAGTACAAATACAAATAAATTCCATAAAATATGCTTCAGCAGTGAAAATGGAGTTCAATGTTAACTGGACACAGAGAAACATTCCACTGCATGCACATTTCCTATTGTACAACCCTCTGTTTGGATTTTTATTTAAAGACTCATTTATGGGTAATAAAAAGAATGTGAAAAAAAATCTATACTTTTTTTGTCTGCTGTTGTTTTCCAGAAAATAATCTTCAAAACGTTCCAGTGATAGATACTGAGCCCTTTGCAGTAATTTAGTGGTTAGGGATCTACTATTCATTGTTCTAACAATTTACTAATGAGTCCAATGGCTGATTTTTAAGAATACTCACAGCTCCCCTCAAGATTGTTGGGAGAATAAATAAGCCAAGAAATGTAGAGAACCTATCTAATGGTTGTTCTGACAATTGAGAGAAAGAATGCTTGGCACTTGGTAAATGGTTAGTGAACCTCAAGCTTTATTTCAATGATGGAAGATCTGTGAAGGTCTATGAAAATATCTCTTAAATGTTCAGGGAAATTTAATGCCAATATGTGACAGTTACATATGATTGCCAGCCTTGAGGCTCTATAACATCTGATTCCTATCAAAGATTGTGAAATCTTATATGCACCTTACTCTGCTTTTAACGATTTCATTGGGTTGGGGCCAGCAGGTGGCACAGTGGTTAAGGGTGCTAGACTCTCACATGGCCAATTGCAGCTAGAGTCCAGGACCTGGCAACTTGCTTTCTCACTTTCCCTCTCTCTTTCACTCTCTCTCACCCTATCCTTCTCTGGTCAAATTGACATAATAAATAAAGTTAAATTAAAAAAAATAATTCTTTATAAATAAATAAATATCTCATTGGGTAAATGTATTTTTACATATTGTCACTCCTCTTCCTCATGCCCAGGATGGTCAGAAAGAATCAAACCAAGTAGTTCCTAGCTGATGCTACATAAGACCTCAGTATCCTTTTTAACATATACTCCAGACAGCATTTATCAAATATGAGTCACTATGAGAAATATAACCCATTTGCTATTCCTCTCCTAGAAATACAACTTAATGACATCATTCTGGGCTGCTACTCAAGAAGGGAGTTACGTGGTAGGAGAGGACACAGAGGAAGAAGACAAACAATGACTAATGTTCTTTTTGGCATCTGCTAAGCCCATTTCTTGTTGCAAATACTTATTCTTCATTATATCAGCATGGTGATTTACAGAAATATAAATTACCACATTTTGGGAATCCGTCAACATGATACTCCAATAACATAATACCAAGATTCATGCAGCTGCTTCTATAAACATGACAGCAGCATTTATCCTTCAAATGGCTGGGAATGAAAGAATATAGAGAATGACATAGAATAGTTTTTTGTTTGTTTTTTGTTTCCCTTTTCTTCTTTTTTTTTAACATGCAGAGAAATATCACTGCACCTTTTCTCTCACTTAGAGAAAAGTTAATTAACCTTCAATGCAGAATTTGCAGGGAAAAAGAAAAATGGATCAATGTAGAATTTACATTGAGGAAATTGGAAATTTGGGTATATTCTCAGCATATGATTCTTTATTTGAAGAATATGTAAAGTGAATACTCTCTCACAGTATTTCTCTGAGAAAACAAATGGCTCCAAATTAAAACGGAATATTTTCAAGTGTGAAATGAAAAGTACAGAATGAGTGACAGAAGGGTCTCTATTATTCCGTCCTGGCAGGCAGCATAAAACGTCCTGAATTATGTCTTTCCATGACTCTATTTCATGTAGCATTCCCTCTCTACAGTACAGCCACCTTGCCTTGTATGAATTGAAGAAAGCCGAAAAGTGGGAAGATTTCCTGAGAGATCACTGACAGGCCTCTGATCAGTGGGGAAAATAGGTCTATTACACTTGATATTCATGCAGCTCTGCTTCGGCATGTGTGTGTGTGTGTGTGTGTGTATGTCTGAGTGTGTGTGTCCATCCAATTTGGAATGGCTCTCTTCTCCATAAACATGGTATCTTAGTGTCTTTTGTCTGACTCTGACCTCTTACCAATCTAAGTTGGACCACAGGTGGGCACTTAACTCACTCAGCTCACTTATGATTAATTGATACTTAAGGAATGCTTGAGAGTCTGACTTTGCACGTTATAATTAAATTATGTACAGTTTGGATTTGAGGGGCAGTCATTGTCTACCATTACATTATTTCAATAGCCAGTACATAATTGTTTACAGGTGTCTACCATTACATTATTTCAATAGCCAGTAAATAATTAATTGTTTACAGTCAGAGAGACAGAGGCATATTAGCTGAGACAAGTAGAAATCAGGGATGGAAAGACTTTCTGTGGATGTCTCGAGGGTTTTCTTTTGTAGGATTTATCCCTTTCGGGGTAACGCTTAGGTTCATATTTTGTTCCTGAATCAATATACTGTCACTCTAATTTTCTAGTTAATATAAATGGGCCAAAAATGAACATATATTCTTTTATTTTTTTTAATTGACATGGCATCTTTGCCAGCCAGAGAGAAAGAGAAACTCTCAATGAGGTGAGGCCATGCTGCAATCCCTTCCCCCCGGTTTCTTCATCTTATCCTGATTTTGAACACAGTTACCTGGCATGTTTTTCAAACCACTGACACGATATGACATGTGGAATCTGGTTGCCTAAACCACGAGGCTACAGGTTGACCCAAACATATGCCCTCGTTATGGAGCTGCTTTCATTAAGCCTCCACTTCTTGGTCATGCCTATACTTCATTGAATATTATACCTGATGTTTTCAATTGCTTAAGTTATAATTTATATGTGTGTGTATTGTGTGTGTTGTATGTGTGTATATGTATGTGCACATGTGTGTATTTGTGCATGTGTGTGTATGTTTTGTGAGAAATAAAATATTACTGCTGTCAATCAATGGGGCAAATGTCAAGTAGCTTTAAGTGGCCAAATTTAAATTTTAACTCAGTACCATCTGATTCCAGTGTCCAGAATTCTTTGCAATGCCTCTAACTACCTCATCCTGGTCTCCCCAGGCAGGCAAGTGTCCTTAGATCCTTTGTTTAGCCATACCGATGACCAGCGAAGTAAATTTACTTTATTCAATGCCTCACTACGCAGTGTTTCCTTGACTAGTTTCCCCAAGCCAAAGCTAAGGGCTCTTGGTCCCCTTCCTGACTTGCATGGACACATGAACTTTTCTTTTAGGTAGAGAACTTAAAGACAAAAGTATCTCAGAGATTTTTCCACGTATATATATGTGACATAGAATGTAGTTCACTTTTTCAGGTTTCACAAACTGTTGATCAGCACTTTAATTTTACTCTGACAACTCAGTTTCCTCCAGTTTTATTTCACCAGATGATTTCCCAGTTCATGATGAATCACATATTTTGTAAGCATTTTCAAAATGAAGTTGGATAGTGGGGCACCCTAGGGCTTGAACACAGCATCTTAAGCAGGGCTCAATATAGAAATTGTTCAAAGATAAATCACTAAATTTTTCCCTCAAAACTTTATGCCATGTCTAATGCAGCTAATAACAATCAAAATATTTTTTCCAAGATGCAATCCTATAGCCTAAGTACAAATAATGATCACATTTTACAAAAATATGAAGCTCATGGGGATAATGAGTTAACGTCACAAATTCTGAAGGTTCCAAAGCTGGATATCATATCAAAGACTACAAAGCTGATGCTCTTATCACCAAGTTATTTCTCCCAAGTTGGAGATCATCATTCTCCCAAATCATCTTAGCTTCTGCGACTCTAATCCCTGTCTTACCACCCAAGACATCTCTGAGATATGACAAAGCACCTTGCTTGTTTAATCCTTGTAATTCTCTTTGGAAAAGACAGTTGTAAGAAACAAGAAAGGTGAGGAAGAAAACAATGGTGTGCCGCCATCACTTGCCAGAGCAGAAGTGTATGTAACCAGGAGGCAGTTTCCAGCTTCTCAGCAATGGCTTCACTCTAAGGAAGAGTAAAACAGGCAAACTTTTGGTAAATACTGAGGTTTGGCTTCCATCTACTTCTGCCTTTCGATTGCAGACTTCTGCTTTGTGGCATATATTTTTCCTTTTTCTGTCAAGCTTGTTGATGTTCATTTTAACTTATAGTTCACCTGGTACTGAGGTTTGGCTTCCATCTACTTCTGCCTTTCGATTGCAGACTTCTGCTTTGTGGCATATATTTTTCTGTCAAGCTTGTTGATATTCATTTTAACTTATATTTCACCTGGATAACTTTTCTTTGCTATTCTAAGTGGGGTTCTCAGACTAGAGGCATTGATATAGTCTGGAAGCTTAACCTAAATCCCAACTTTCAGCCCCAAATCAGAATTACCAAATTAGAACCTGATATTCAAAAAGATCCCCTCACAATTCAATGAACATGGAATTTCGAGGGCAGTGCTCAAAGCCTTAATCTCACCCAGAATATCCATGTTTAAAATACTCTTATTCATTAACTCTTTTCTTCCCTCTTTTTCTTCTCCCTCTCTCTGCTTCTTTCTGTGTAGCAGAATCAGAGGTAGGAGGAAAAATGACCTATTTTTCTAAATGCTCTCATCATAAACCATTATCTCAAAACCTAGTATCTATAATAAGAAACTTTGAGGACACTGCAGAATTTCTTATTCCAAGTAAAAATCTCTCTTGTTCCAGACTTTGAGGTATATAGCTTCCATATGTATCCCTTGTCATCCATTCTAACGTCATCACATTCCTTGTCAGAAGGTTTCCAAATGCATAATCTACTCCCCTTATAGGTGCACAGACAGGGCAACTATTCTTGCTCCAACCTCAACTGTCAGAAAGGACAGGTGTCTACCAATTAATCCTCCATAAACCCCTTAGCACTGAGTTATTTTCTCTTTTCTGTTCCCCTCCAGCCTATGAACTGATTTAACTGTTTTCACTACCTGCAGTGTGCGCGTGCGTTCATAAGTCCTGAATCCCTTATTTCATACTGCCTGCACAGACTTGAGATCCATTGGGAATGATAAAGGATCAACCTGATTATAGACCCCAATTCACCTTCTTTCTAGACAGTCCCTCAAACTTTATCAGTATAAACTACAGCCATCAGAACTAGAGAAAAAGGGATTGGTTACATCTGTTTAACACAGGCAGGGAGAAACCTCTTCCTTTCTCATTGAGTGTGGGATAAGAAATTGAAGATGTAGCATTCAGGAGATACATGAAAACTACATCAAATCCCCTAGAAGATAAATGGGACAGCCACTCCGCTCTGCGTTATTTGCCCAGTTCAAGGTTAGGGGTTTCTCTCTCTGAAGGTTTGTCTCCTTGAGATGAAAAATAATGGAGAAGGGATGGGAAAGGAAAGTCGGAGAACTGACTGCTTGACTAATTGATTAAGGGGCAAGGGAGAGAGGGAAAGGGTATGAGAAAAGGAGGAAAGTAATATTGCTCTTGACTGCAAAGAAAATAAATGATGCTTGGGTATATGGAAAAATGCATCACTTCCCAGCTTCTACCACTTTAATATCTAAATTGGTCAACGCAGAAAACATTCGTTTTAGATTTTTTATTATAAATATCTTCTCCCACTTTCTCTTTTGCTTTGTTTTGTCAGAAACTTGCTAGTTTCCCTTTATATGGTAGAAAAAGAGAACTCTCAGAGGGACCAGCAGTTAGCGTAATGGCTATGTTGCTGGACTTTCATGCGGTCGACCGTGGTTCGCGTCCCGGACCTAGTGGCTTAACTCACGCCGGGCACATGTGCGTGCATGCCCAAGATCCCAAGAGGAGAATGGAGAAGGGTTTGGGGCGTGGCCATCCCCCCTGGGGGTGGTCATTTTTCACTCTCTGTCTCTCTCTGTCTGGCGAGGGCATGTGCCCTATGGCAAAAACCTCTCCAAAAAAATAAAATAATGAAAAAGAGAACACTCAAGTTATATTGATTCGATAATTTCTTTGGTAAGGAAATTCTTATCAAATGATGGAAATAAGGACACGCCTGAATAATTTTACCAGCCCCTCTACTAGAAGGAACCTAAATTATATTTCAAACTAACTTTGTTCCTTCCATTTAGCCACACTAAAATCAGAACTGTCTTGATTATCATGGCAAAAAAAACAATGACAAAAACCCAATTTAAACTGAGTTTTCAGGCCCGTAAGCTAAAACAAGCAGGCAACAAATCAACTGGGAAAACACTGCCAAATAAAATTGGATCTAGGAATTCAATAAATCATTGGTATCTCTCTTTTTTCTTTCTTTCCATTTTTTTTTTTTAAATCTTTCTTTCCATTAGGCTGAGGGCTTGCTGGAGACACAGAGAGAGGGAGGAAAAGCAGGAAATAACCCTCTCCATTCTCTTCTCAGGATTTTGGGCACATAGGCACATGCACCCAGCATGATTTTTCAAGCCTCCAGTCCGAAACTTAAGCTGTGTCTGGCTGGGTGGAAGTGTGGTAGAGGGAGCCTTGGGAGCCTCCAAGACTACTACTAATAATGATAATAATAATAATAATAATAAAAATAGCAAAGCATGCTTAAAATTTAAATATGCAAGTGAAGTCTACAGTGAGGTTGTATCCCTATCCCCATGGCAACCCTTACTAACCTTATAGCCAGCCCCATCTCCATAGCAACTCAGCAACCCTGTAACTTTTGTACACTTTTGCATCTGACAGCTGAGAGGCCCAGTGCATAATTCTGTAAGCAATTTGATCATCAAAGTTACCTCATGTAAGTTATCTAATCAAAAATGTGTAAAAGTGTATATAACCAGATATAAGAGGCAAAAAAAGCTAAAACAAATAAAAAAGAGAGCCCCCCAAAATGTGGGGCTTGGCCTTTAAATGTAAATCCACTGAGCTGGTGCTAGCGCACAAATAAATCGCTTTTTCCTGCAGAAAGCCTTGGAGTTGCGTCCTGTCTCACTAAATATCCCACTGCCTTTCTAGTGCATTGGCTGGGAAAGATGAGATTTTCGGAGACGACATGTGTTCATGTCCCTTGTTACCAGAGTGCAACCTCCAAAATGTCAGAAGAGGAGACCTCCCCTAGCACCAGCACACCAGTTATTCCATAGGAAAAAAAAAACCTTCCCGGCTGACCAGAGTACGGCTCCTAAAAGCACACTAGAACCCAGTGAGGTTCAGAAACCAGCTCTGGGAGTGTCACCCATGGAATTAGTAAAAACCCAGGTTCATTTAGGACTAAACCTGCCCCTCGTGGGCCAACAGGGAGAGTTTAATCACCTCCTCAGAGTAACCCTGGCACCCTCGTAATATAGATGAAAGAGGACCACCACATCGTTAGGTACTGGCCAGAGTTAAAAAGATATCACGTGACTGTAAATAAATAACTGTGGATATATGTGACTGACAAGTGTGGACCTTATTCAAGGTTCTGTGGCAATCCTCATGTGGCTTATAGTGACCCTCCTTAAAAATAATCTTAAGGCAGGATTTACACAGTCCCACTAACACCAAGAGGTACTTAAAATATCTTCACAAGGCAGAAGCCAGAAACAAAAGAATGAATTACCTCTTTTTTTCCTTTCTTGTGTATAAGTATCATTATCTAAAAAATAAATAAATACATAAGTAGTACACAGAGTAAACTTACTCTCTTCAAGTGTATAGTAAAAAATTTCAGGGACCAGCAGATGGTGTAATGGTTACATCACTGGACTCACATGGAGTCGACTGCAGTTAGAGTCCCAGACCTGCTAGTTTGCAGGGCACGTATGCGTGGGTGCCCAAAGTTCCTAGACAAGAATAGATTGTGGCAAAGCCATCCCCTCTGGGGAATCATTTCTTGCTTTCTGTCTCTCTACAAGTGCACATACCCTATAGCAAAAATCTCTTTAAAAAAGAAAAAACCTCCGGGAAAAAATGTTCAAAAAATTATAATATTAAGTTGGCTCCCAGAAAATTCTGGACATTCTGTAAAATAAATTGGCCCTCATTCAGGGGGGGCTGGCCCTCCAAGGAGCGTTTTTCATCCCCCAGTTGCTGCTACCTGAATACTCTAAGCCAATAGAGGCTGGGGCCTCAGCCACGCCCCAGAGGTGGCCTTCCTTAATCATCTCAACTCTCCTGGCCAGAGTCACTCTAAAGTTGCCAACTATATATATGTATAAATGACCTTAAAAAATTCCACTCAATTTAATTTATAAAAAGAGCACTCATACAAATTAATTTAAATGCTCTTCAAATTCACATGATGGGACCAGCCAGTTAGCATAATGGCTATGTCGCTAGAATCCCATGTAGTCGACCACGGTTCATGTCCCGGACCTGGTGGCTTAAAACACACCAGACGCTAGTGAGAGCATGCCTAAGATCCCTAGAGGAGAATGGAGGAGAAGGGATTGCGGCGTGGCCATACCCCTGGGGAGTGATTTCTCGCTTTCTGTCTCTCTGTCTCTGTCTGGCAAGTGCATGCGCCCTACAGCAAAAATCTCTCAAAAAAGAAAAAAAAATTCACATGATAGCAAAGAAATTGGCTTCAAATATAATTTTAAAAAGTTTAATAAGTAAAAATCTTCAGTTTCTAACATATAGTTTGTTCAAGGCTTATTAGTCAAGCATATTTGTCAATATAATTAGTTACATAAACAAGTAGTAATTATAAATTATGTATTATATATTACATAATAAATATATAACCAACAAAAAATGAATAACTAGCCTTCTGTAATATCTTGTTTCTCACAAATAATCAAAGCATAACAGTTAAAAATCTCTCCAAAAAGGTTAAAAAAATAAAAAATGTTTATGAATGTTTAAATACACCCTTATTAAATATATAATATACTAAGTAAAAAATAAAGTTGCAGTTTCTATGAAGAAACTAATTATTTTTCTGTACTACTAAGCCAGTTATTAAGTAGAACCAAAATTAACCAAAAGCAAAAGAATATTTTAACAAAATCACATGCTTTAATTATTCATATTGTCCATCTTTAACATTTTTTGAGTGTTTTTTTTATGCTATAAGGTGCATGTGCTCACCAGAAAGACAGAGAGAGACGAAGAGACAGAAAGCAAGAAATCACCTCCCAGAGGGGGATGGGCACACCGCAATCCCTTCTCCTCCATTCTCCTCTCGGGATCTTGGACACATACACACATGCTCCTGAAGTGAATTTAAGCCACTGTGTCCAGGACTCAAACTGTGGTCAACTACATGGGAGTCCAGTGATGTAGCCATTATGCCATCTGTGGGTCCCCACCTTTTAAATTTTACAAAAATAAAAATACTAAACTTCTGAATAAAATAGTTTTATTCTATATTTAAAACTGTATTAAACAGCTTTTATTTATTCATAAAATACATATCCATAAGCTAATAGTATGTACTAAATGCTAATATTGCTAAAAATTAAAAATTATAGTAAAAATGTAGAGTCCTGCATACAAAATTACAATAATTCTTAAAATAACAAACAAAATGTGTTCATTAAAAATAATTATTTCTGGGACCAGCAGTTAGTGTAATGGCTATGTTGCTGGACTCCCATGTAGTCGACCGCGGTTCGTGTCCTGGACTCGGTGGCTTAGAACTCACACTGGGCGCATTGCGTGCATGCCCAAGATCCTGAGACGAGAATGAAGGAGAAGGGATTGCAGCGTGGCTATCCCCCCTGGGGGGGTGATTTCTCACTTTCTGTCTCTCTGTCTCTGTCTTTCTGGCGAGCACACGAGCCCTATAGTAAAAATCCTCTGAAAAAATTATTTCTAACTAGTCAAAAATAATAATTATTTTCCAAAAACAAATTTATAAAAAACCAAAATGAAAAAGTAAATAAAAAATTTTAAAAGTTATAAACATAAAAATATATTTGTAATACAAATATTAAAAACTATTTCAATATAAAATTTTATGTAGTAAATATTTTTATCCTAAAATAAAATAACTAAATTATTCCAAAATAAAAAGACAAATAATTAAAAGTATAAAGCATGTCACAGAAAGATTAAGTTATATTGAAAGGTCTAAACTATTTATTAAAAATTATAAAAAATATTTTATAAAAATCTTTATATAACAAATAATATCTACAGTGGTCATAAAACAATAGACCACACCACTCAGTGCTAAAACATAGTCTAAATATAGCAATAAAAAAACAAATTTACTAGACTCTAAACTAATATTCTTATAATCATCTAATAAAAATTACCACAAGATTCAAATAACTATTAATAATAAAAGACAAATATGTTATAAATGTAATCAAAAACTATAATAACACATATAAAAATTTCTTTACTTAGTTAGACTATTTAATGTCCTCTGACTCTATTGACAGTATAATACTTATTTGTGCATTTTCTATATACATTACCTATAAATACTATGCCAAATACAAAAAAAAAAAATCAAAAATAGCCCATAACATACTTCTCCAAACCTTAAGGCATAATTTTCTTTACTCAAAAACAATGAACTATTAACCCAGTCAGACATGCTCTCTCCCGGGACTCTGCTGCCCATAGCAGAAGTCCAGTGCCTCGGGACCAGCAGTTGGCGTAATGGCTATGTCGCTGGACTCCCATGTAGTCGACTGCAGTTCCCGTCCCGGACCGGTGGCTTAAAACTCACGCTGAGCGTGTGTGCGTGCGTGCCCAAGATCCTGAGAGGAGAATGGAGGAGAAGGGATTGCGGTGTGGCCATCCCCCCTGGGAGGTAATTTCTTGCTTTCTGTCTCTGTCTCTCTCTGTCTGTCTGGCAAGCACACGCCCTATTCCCCCCCCCCCCCCCCAAAAAAAAAAAGAAGTCCAGTGCCTCAACCACTACACCACCTAATGGCCCATCTCCCTTTTTCTAACATTTGCCTCTGTGGCTCCTGCTTGGAAAATTAAATATGCATGTGGAAATTGAATAATTAAGGATCATGTAAATTTTATACCTATCATGTAGTTTGGCTATATGTAAGATCAGGATAATTTAAATCACATAGATTTTGTGTGGAAGAAATACAGAAGATACAGTTATAATACACATAAAACATAATCATGTTATAAATAAACAACCTATATCTTCCCATATTAACCCCATTAGTTCTAATCCCATTTTCTTGGACCAAAACTAGGATATATGAAGTTCATGGAAAATGGAATACACATATTTTATTTTGGTGCAAAATAATTTTCAAATCCATGCATAGCTTTTTTTTTTTTTTTTTTTTTTTTTAATTTTTTTCTTTTTCTTTTTTTTTTGCATGTGCCTGCCAGAGAGAGAGAGAGAGAGAGAGAGAGAAAGCATCCCCATGGGGAATGGTCATACCACATTTTCCTCTATTTCTTCCTTCTTTTGGGATTTTGGGTGCAGACATGTGCTTGGTGTATTTCTCAAGCCACAGGGTCCAGGACTTGAGCCATGTGGGATCTAGCCACCTTAACTACCTGGTCACCAGATGGCCTACATGAACTTTTTAAAGTGCTGTCACCAAGGCCAAAATCTTCAGACATTCCAAATCTAAGAAGAAAGTATCTAATTCCCAGCAGTCAGACATTGTAAATATATGCTTTTTATTTTCTTTTAAACTTTTGCCAACCTTTTATTATAAAATACATTTTGGTAATTAATGAATAGCTTGCATTTTTCACTTTATGTCTATATGAAATTGGATGGTATACAGGGGGGATGGTCACACCGCAATCCCTTCTCCTCCATTCTCCTCTCGGGATCTTGGGCACGCACGCACACGTGCCCGGCGTGAGTTTTAAGCCACCGGGTCCGGGACACGAACCGCGGTCGACTACGTGGGAGTCCAGCAACATAGCCATTACGCTAACTGCTGGTTCCCCATGCATAGCTTTTTGATTATATGAATTTCCATAAACTTGTGAAGTTCCTTCATATAGATATGACTGAAAAATTCACACTTTGGGCTATTTTTTTCTACCTTGGTGTTTTCAGATACTGACCTTGCCCAATTATACGACAATTCCTTTCATTCATCTTCTTTCACTTTATTATTTTAGTCTAAACGGCGCAGGTTAGTAAGAGGTTTCCATGTGTTACTGATTTTTCATATGTTTCTTCTTCTTTTGTCAAACTTTCTTATTTGTTATATTTCTTTCATGAGCAAGTGACACACATACACACATACACACAGAGTGAGAGAGAAAGAGAGAGAGAGGGAGGAAGGAGAGAAGGAGAGAGATAGCTCCTGCAAAAGGGTCTCAGCACCTCCAGTCAGTCCTGGGTCACAAGCAAATATGTGCCCTGTGGGCTCAGGGTGACTTCTGGACATGAACTGGAATCCTTCCCATATGCGGTTGCTTTACAGAGCATCACAGTTAACCATTCCCCCTACCCCATGCCCAGTCTCATCTTTACATGTTTTGTCTTGATCCCACAATGGCTGTGGGGGAAATACCTGAAGGGAAGTCATCTAATGTGATGTACCACTTCCAACCTCTACTCACCTCCCACAGGATACGCCTACTGAATATTGGGGTTGAAGACAAGCATTGCGAACATTGTACCTTCTGTTTTGAAAGTCATCTGTAATACGAGGATAATTCATCCAACCTAATAGAGGTTGTTTAAGGTATAAGGAAAGTTTAAGGCCACATAAAAATATGCGTATGTATATATTTTTTTCAAATGAAGACATTTATAAAGATAGAGCCCAGATATTTTTTATGTTGTTGTTATGATTTTTGGTTCACACCACCATGGGCTTATTAATGCCAGACAGAATATAGCAAGCCAAAAGTCACTAAATATGGGTATATGACTAAATCATCTTGTTATGCATTCACGTTCTTCTTTTGCCATCTTCTTTATGATAACATGTTAAAATTACTACCACCATAAATATTCACTTGAAATATTTCCTCAAACTAAGCAGAAATGTAAAGGTTTTAATTTCTAAATGTATAGCTCAGGGAAATGTTTGAAAAGACATTAGTAAACATAAGCAAGTAGCAGCACATATGCAAAGATTTTCCAGCAGTCCTTTCTTGATTCTGGCCTCTAAAGATCCATGTTATTCAGCTCAAAGGGCAGATTGCAGTGGAAAAGAAAGATGGAGGAGCATGAAATCCCTGGACAACTCTAGGAGAATTTTCCTTGCTGTCCCCTTAGTTGTGCTGTGCAGAACCAAAAAATTCCACCATCTGGTACATAGGTGAAACTCAGAAATAAAAATAACTGCTTCTATTGTCAAAAGTTTGGTAGAAGGAAAAAAAAACAGCAAACATTCCTTAGTTCAAATATTCTTTTCTAATTAAAGACATCAGCACAGAGGTGTCTTTCTATCTGGAACCTTTTATTTGCCTATTACTGTGAGCAAATATTCCTAAAATGTAATGAGTTACTGGAATATTTAATCCTGGAAACACATGGGAATAATTGGGGGGGGGGATCTAATAAGAAACAAAGAACAGAGCAGTCATGCATCTTAATAAGAGAGGCTTAAAACAAAGGAGCATCCAAAGAAAGCTCGTTGAAGCTTGAAGCCTTGATTGAAGCAACCTTATCATGGAAAATTCCTAGGCCCATATTTAATAGATGGAGGTAAAATTTAAGGATTACTATGAAATGTGCTCTTGTGTGTACATGGATGATTAGGAGCTATACATAACATGAAAAATACATGTCCCCACTCTATTGCTTGCTTTGATAATTCACTTCAGAAAAAGTCCAGTAATTTACCTCATTTATTGGGTCTAGATGTGAGTAAATACAGGATACTGATTAGAGATACTCATTTTGGACTCAGATCAAACTGATCTTAAGAACTGTGTTTTATCATTTCCTAGTGGTGTATCCTTGGGCAAACTTCCTCTTGATTTAGTTTTTTAAATCTTTGAAATTGTGAAAATGTTAGTACACCGTATTGTCAGTTTACATAATAAAATACATATCTTTAGCAATCATGCCTGGCATATAAGAAGCCCTGAATAAATGTTGGTAATGATCTTTGCGTTGATTGTAATACCAATGGTGATGATTTCCCATTTTGCACCTACAGTAAGCAAAAGCCCGGCATCCTTAAGGAATTTTCTTATGAAGGCATGAAAACTTTCAGAGACAGTTTAAGACCTTATAATAGTGAAGACTTTATTAAAATGTCCTCTGAAGTTCATCAGTAACATGCATGGCAAGTTGTAGAGTCACAGAATTCCAAGACCAATCAATGTTAGGATTAAAAGGAAGCAAAGCAGACTGCAGACATGGAAACTGAGACTCACAAATTAGTCAGCAGCATCTATGATGCCAGGCTCCTAATCCACAGCTCTTCGACCTGTAACACTGAAAGCAACACAACTGCCTGCTGGGTTTCCAAACACCATGACAAACTCTCTAAGAGATGGATCTAATAGAGTTAGCACCATAAGAACACAAGGGGAGACAGTCAAGATAAAAATAGCATGAAAAATGGCCCATGGGTGAATAGACAACCAACAAGCTAGCGTGTTCTCTGCCTTGTCCAAGGAATGAGGAACGTGGGGTTGTACATGCTTACCATAGGCCTGTGGAGCATGCTTTTCCTTGGTGACTTAGGAAACATGACAAATATTTCATGGGATGTTTGCATCAATGACAATATAAATATTTCATAATGTGCATTCTATAATTTTACCTCTTCTGGTTAATTTACTGAGTAGAAAGAAACACAACTAATATTGGTAAGAAGAATGGTTATATTAGAAAATTAACATTTTGTCATCACCACTGTAATGGGTCATTCATGCAGAGATGAGCCAAGATTAGTAAAAGTTGGTGAAAGTTCAGAGAGGGAAAGGGGTGATACTTTTGCGCTGTGTCACATATGCTTTTGTCTACAATCCACTCTGCAATCTAGTGACATAGCTACACACTATGATGGAATATGACAGATACAAGGACTATTGAGGATCTGAGCTGCAGCCTGGGGCTATCCAGGATTTTAAACTCACTATGTACTCTCAGAACTGTAGCCAAAGGCAACTTGATCTACAATAACATCTTTGAGGTACAATTTTTGCAGTCCTGCAATGTGAGTCTGGG
>NW_006159798.1:1272421-1290714 GCF_000334495.1 Tupaia belangeri chinensis
GAGTCTGGGCGGGAATGCCTGGAATCCAGGTTCTGAGTTTTCAGGATGAGCAGCTATACAATGGGCCCTGGATGCTGCCTTTTCATGAGACCCAAGCTAGACTGAGGCAACATTTTCCTAGCCTCAGATACAAACATTTGAGACTTTAGGTTTGGCCATAGATATAAAACATGTTGTCTCATCTACACAGATTCAACAACGTGTCTTTCCTTCTCACCTGAGCATCTCCTCCACCACCCTAACAGTCTGTCCTACTAGCCCTATGATGAATGGAGCAGCACATCTCAGCCTGTTCTTCTGTTTACCCTGAATTTCCCTGGTACTTGACAAAACACACCGATGACATTCTGCTCACCTCGCTAGGCCTCCCTTCCTGCTTGAATGCACACCCACAAATCCAAACAGTCTTAAAGGATATTGATGAAGTGGATGACTTTCCAAGAGTGATGGCTCAGGAGGAACACAGAAATAGCACCAGGTAAGCAATCAGGAAATGTCAGCAGACCTTAGAGAAACCCTTCAAACACACCAGAGCCCTGAGACAAACAGCAAAACTAATGGAGTGTTTGTAAAGAGAGGTGTGTTTGCCTAGAGAAAGGAGGGTGGGAGTGAAGGGAGAGGCCAAGCAGAAGGGCAGTATGCGTTTTTTAGAGGCTGACAGCACCGTAGAGGAATACAACTCACAAGCTGCCAGTCTGTAAACAAGACTGGAAGGTAAGTGGATGATCAAGTGGACACGATGTTTTTGTCTTTCCTGCAATCATTCCCACATCTAATTGTAACTCCTCACTTTCCTTGGTGAGTGACCTTTCCGCCACATTTTTCACATGGTGAGGTAGAGAAGGGTTGATTCTACCTGGTTGTCAGGCGCTACAATATCACTCAGGAATTGTTGATGAGAATTTCACATACTCTTGAACACAGTGATTGACTTAGGGTTAATCATATGACCCAAGTCGGAACAATCTAAATCACTGAGACAGAATTCTAGATCTTTAATGTGACTGTCTGGAAATAGAACATCTCTTTCTGCTGAACTTAAATAAAGGTTCGCCGGGAAGCAGAGGCCAGTATGAGATTTGACATGAAAAAGAAATTGACATGAAAAAAAAAATAAACACAAAAAAATTATATATATATATATATGTATGTATGTATATGTATGTATGTATATGTGTGTGTGTGTGAGAGAGAGAATGTTTATGAGAACTAAACGAGATGGGAACTGGGAAAACAGAGAGACAATGCTATCTACTTTGGTTATGCCACACTGCTACGCTACGGAATACCCTTAGCATATTTAGAAGACTCTTTGTCAACTGAGAGAGCCCACCAGGGGACCAGCTTAAACTTTTATAGGATGTCTATACAGACACTCTTCACTTAATGGCTGAGTTCTATTCCTACAATAGGTAGCTAAGCAAATTGGTCTGTAAGCAGGGACTTAAGGGCGATGTCTTACGGTGTGTGGTGGTGCCATAGGGTGTGTAGTTTTCAATAGATAGTATATAACACCACACTAAAACAATGTAATTCTATCCATACAAAAATATACATTAGATAAGTGCCAGAAAGTGACAAGATACAAAGAAACCCAATCGTATAAATCCAGTGTAATTGTCTTCACTCATTCAGAACACTACTGTAGGTACACAATAAAGTACACATTTATAAATGACATATGTAAATATGATTGTCAATGCTTCATGCAGTAAATACTAACTGGCTGTGGGAACAAGATGAACACTGAGAATGGAGATTCCTGAGACCCAAACAGACTGAGAAAAGGGAGATTTCCTGCACTGGAGAACTGGTCCTGAGTCATTGAGAAGGTAGGTGGTGAAGTGAGGAATGGCTGGACGTTTTTGCCCAAGTCTTACTATACTTGAAAAGTCTTCTACTTTAGAGGCCAGAAAGTGGCCTAGTGGTTAAAACACTGGACTTTCATGTGGACAACTGTGGTTTGAGTCCTGAACTTGGTAGCTTGAAAATCACATAAGACATATGTGTGTGTGCATGTCCAAAATCCTGAAAGGAAAACGGAGGACGGATTGTGGCATGGTCATCCACCCCCACACCCCCCCTCCCCAGAAGTAATTTCTCACTTTCTCTCCCTCTCTGTGTCTCTTTCTGGCAAACACACATGCCTTATAGCAAAACAACAACAACAACAATTTCTACTTTTTAGGAAGGCTAAATATAAACAGTTTTCTAACCAGTTAAACCCCATCCCCTGTATAGTCTCTACATTTTGTTCACAAACTAAACAGTTTTTTGTTTGTTTGTTTGTTTAGTTAATTTATCTCTTCTCCTAACTTTGTTTTTCTGATAGGTTTTTGCATTAGGGTACATGCACTCATCAGAGAGAGAGACACACACACACACAGTGAGAGGGAAAATAAAAAATCCCCACCCAGGGGGAATGACCATGCCACAGTCCCTTCTCCATTCTCCTCCCAGGATCTTGGGCAGGCACACACACATGTCCAGCATGATTTCAAAGGTGGGCCATGTGGGAAACCTGTGATGTCACTGCTATCCCATCTGCTGGTCCCCTCCTCCTAACTTTTTATAGACAATACATAAATAGATAAATTAAGCCAACTGAAATTTAAAACATTCTAAAGGGAAATCATCTTTCTAAGGCTCTCAAGTACATTTTGCAAATTTTTAATTTTCCAGGTTAACATAGGTTGTTATAGTTTCACTTGCATCATTTAAATTGTCATTTTTTTTCCACCTTGATACTTTCTTTCCCTCATGGCTTTTCTAATTTTATTAAACCATTGTCCACCATTTTTATAGCCTTGGTTAACATATTTGCTGGATTTAGTTCAAATCTAGATTTACTTTCTAAACACATTGAATCATACCTCTAGCTTCGGATACAGAGGCTACAGAGAGGGCAATGCCAATGAAATGAAATAAAATTCATTTGCAACATACTAATCAAATGGGAAAATATAAGTGTGCTCCTAAAAAGCTATTATTCTGACCCATATTTATTTTTTGCCAAAATTATTGTTTATCACAGGATCACAGCCATAGTAATGAAACAGAAAAAATTATGCATGTGAAGAAATTAATGCACTTGATAATGGGTTATAAACTGGTATCTCTTGATTGCTCATGCACTTTTGATTAGCTGGACAACTTTTAGACCTCTTTAATGTAAAATAAAGCAGTTTTAACTCAAGTTATAGTGGAAATCATTTCCTTATCTATTATTAAAATGGTTCAATATATTACAAAGCTGCCAAACATTGTGCAGAAAGTGACTTAAAAAAAATTCCTCCAATCATTCATTTAGTCTGTTACAGAAAAAAAAAAAAAAGGCTTATTTTCTGTGGACTCACAATCTAGACCTAATGCAAGTTCCTTGATAAGACATCGCAAGGATAAAGGGAAGCTTAGAGACAGGTGTGCTGTTGTCACTGTCTTCCTTGGCATGAGTAAGGGCATTGCTGTGTGCAGAGACCACAGGTTAAAAAACCAGAGACATTGACATTGCAGTAGCACGTGCAATGCTGCCGTAGGGCACAAAGTGGGGTCCTGGCGGGTTCTTCATTTCCCTTTTGTTCCCTCTCTCAGTGGCACCATCAGCTATTTGCCAGGCAGACAGGTCAGATTTGAAATATTCAGACGGTAAACAGCAGAAAAGTATCTCTTGTTTCCTGATGAGCACCACCCGGGGTCCTATTACCATCTTTTCTTAAGGAAAGGGAGTATTTATAAAGATTGTTCTCGTTTTCTCTGAACAGAAGCTATAGATTTATACTGAAAATATACCGGTGAGAGGTAAGAGACATTTGCGGTGATAGCGTGTTTGATATGTAGCTCTACATTTGACATGGGCCTAGTGGATCGCTGTCACGTATGCTTTTCTATTAGTGGTATAGTGCAAAGAGGAGAAGAACACGTAGAAAAGGGCCCTGATAAACTGGCCTACTGTCAGAATTCCACATTGTGCAGCTCAGAAAACAAACACATACTGGATTATCATAAAACCTGAAAACCTAGTCTCCATTTCTACTCTAAAATTTTGAAAGTGAAGGGGTTGAACTGTCCTAAGAAATTTGTGGATCTGAGCACTATCAACCCAGAATTGTGAACCTAAAACAAAGGAAAGGGAGACAAAAAACAAAAGACTAAAGGTAACTATGATAGTGATAGACAATGTACAACAATCTTATCTTATACCTGTAGCAGACATCACTAATTATAACAAATATCTATTGCTATGCAGTGAAGCACTCCATAACTCAGTGCCGTCTTAAACCTGCTGGTGAGCAGGGCAGTTCTGCAAGTGTCACCTGGGTTCCCCTGCTCCTGGCTGTGCTTGCTCACATATCCACAGTCAGCACCAGAGTTAGCTCAGGGCCAAGTGAACTAAGATGTTTTAGTCAGCATCCTTGGTCTTCACTCCTGCATGGTTCCACATTCTCCAAAAGGATAACATAGACTCATTCAAATGAGCGGTGGTAAGAGTTCTAGGAGTAAAAGCAGAATCACGCAAAGCCTATCCACGTCTAGGCTCAGAACTCAGAACAAAAATCACTCTCACCACATCCAACTGGCCAAATCAAGCCACAGTCCGTCCATGTTTAAAGACTGGAGAATGAGACTCAGCCTCTGGATATGGGAAGGTACACACAACTGTAACTACTTATGCAAAAAAAAAAAAAAATCCTCTGTTATAAAATAAGGAAGCCTCAAAATACTTGAAACCTAGCCCTGTCAGCAGCCACTCTCAATATTTCAACAGAGCACAAACTTGTCGTCCATGGTATATGACAACATTTAGTATTAATCTATTTATCAATGACTAGGATAATCAGATGGCATAACTCACCCAGCCAAATAAAAGGATATGTCTAAATATGATATATTCATACCATTAGTAAGTTAGGAATGGACAGAAAATGATTTTTATAAAAAGTGTCTACAATATTTTCTTCTCATTTCTTGAATACTCATCATTTAAAACACTTACTTATCAGAGCCAGCAGATGGCACAGCAGTTACACTGCCAGATTCCCACATGGCTGATCACAATTTGATTCCCAGACCTGGTGGCTTCAAACTCACATCAGGCATGTGGGCATGTGTGCCCAAGAGCCCAGGAGGAGAATGGAGGAGAAGGGATTGGGGCATGACCATCATCCCCGGGGTGATAACTCACTTTCCCTCTTACTATCTGTCTCTGTCTCTGTCTCTCTACTTCTGAGTGGAGTAAGCAGGAAATAACAAGATAATATACCATGGGAAAGGAAATTACTCTGTCTCTCTCTTTCTCTCTTCAGTGAATACATGCACCCTAATGCAAAAAAAGCTCTCAAAAAAATAGAATGTTTACTTATCACTTTGTCATATATTATCATAAGTTCTTATCTTTTGATGTTGCAAAATTAATAAGTGTGTGTATAATTTATATAAAGTACTTTTATAAAAATGACTTATTTGCCCAATGAAGCAGGCAAGGCAGGAATTATCATTCTCATACATTATTTTAAAAATGTTTTAAAAATTACATTTAATCACTGAACACCTTTACAGTGTACAACATGGTTTTTCCAGCAAGAATATGATGCATATTAATCAAGTCAAAGACATTACTATATATATTAACATCAAGAGATAATGTTTCATTTTTGTGTCTATCAAATGTTTCATCTGTTTTTTAACCTGATCCCTCCTTCCCACCTACTATTCCCCACCCCATTGCTCATGCCCTTCTATACTGTCTCTAGCATCTGCAGTTGGCCTCCTTACTATTACACCTTCCAGCCTTTCAGTTTCTACTATCAAGTGCAGACATTTGGTATATATTCGGTGGGGACATGCAATGCCTATCTTTTACAGTCTGGCTTGCTTCATTTAGCGTTCTCATGTTATGATTTAAAAATAGGACAGAAGGAGCCCGGAAGGACACAATAGTAATGCAACTGGGCCCAGCTGAGAAAGGCCCTCAGTTTGTGTCCTGGGACCTCCCTGTGCCTCCAGCCTGGTATCTGGGACAGCCGAGATGGGGATGGATTACAGTGTGGAGACTCTAGTGGGAGTGCCTGCTTGTCTTCCTCTCTGCCCTCCTCTTTCTGTCTTTCTTTCTCATGGAAAATTCAAACTTAAAGAATACATAGACCATTAGGAAAAATTAGTGACTTTTGAATTTCACATATTTAGTAAATGGTAGACCTAAACAAAATATTTCAATCTTACACCCCAGCAAAGTTGGGTGTTATATGCTTTATAGTATTGGATAGTTTTCCCTGGAGTCATCTTTTTTTTAGTTAGCTACTTAAAGAGGTTGGGGGGGAAAAGTGAAACTATATTATATATAAGTTTCTTTGTGAGTCCTCCTAAATATTCTATGGAAGGTTAGAGAGATTTCTTAGCATTTCTGAGGTCTTAGTTGTGACCTGTTTGGAACTTAAAGTCACCTTGCTAGAAATTCTGCTTCTAGCAATAACGATATCTGAAAAACTTCTGAGTGGAGTAAGCAGGAAATAACAAGATAATATACCATGGGAAAGGAAATTACTTTTTGGTTCTCCAGACGTTTGTTGCTGAAATAAGAACATTTGAATACTCTCTTAACTGTCTTATGGTGAATGGTTACAGATATTATTAGGCTCCAGGAAATTACCTGGCCTTACTAAAGCTGCAGGAACAAGGAGTTACTTAATGACATCTCGTGGTCACGCATCCCTGAGATGAACCACACCACTGGTGGTCCCAGTGCCAGGCATAATCTCAGGAAGAATCCAGGTTCAAAATTAAAAAGTTATACCCTGTTCCCACAGCCAAATGTAGAATCCAGATACATAAGAAAATAGGTTACAGAAGGGTATACCACAAGAGAGTAAAAACCAGAGTTCTGCCAATCATATGTATCTAGAGACAGAGCTAAAAACACAAACAAAAACTAAGCCTTTTAACAAAACCAAAGGTGCACAATATAATGTAAAGTTCTTTGTTGAAAATGATGACGATGATAATGTCCTTGATTTGATTATCACACACTACATCCATGCTTTGAAAAGCAATATCGTACACCATGAAGATGAACAACTAACTGTAAGTCAGAACTTAGGCAATGAATTTTTTTAAAGTTGAGCTAAGAATAAATTTCAAGAATAAGCAAGGAAAGTTTAGAATCTATAAATATAAAACTTCAAAATTTTAAGTAAAAATAAAGACAATACAATTCTATGGGAGAGGAGCTCAAATTTGAGACCAATTTGAAGAAAAGTTCTAGAGTATTTGTTGGTGTAAGTTTATTAAGAGATTAACAGTCTTGTTGGCAAAACCCGAAGCCATTTTCAACTTTAACTTTACCACAAACTTCATTATCTAGTGTGTGCTTGACTTGATTAATTCCTCTACAGTGGGGTATTATGCTAGTCAGGTTTCATAAACATCACCTTTATTCTCATTACCAACCTTTGAGAAAGACACATTATCTCCAATTTATGTGTGTGTGTGTGTGTGTGTGTGTATGATATATACAAAATTGGGGAATATGAAGCTAAGTTTTAAGTGGTTTGCCAGTAACCCTGATTCAAGAGCCTGGTCTCAAATTGCCCCTGTGTCACATTTCTCCTTTTAGGACCTTATTTTTTGGAGAGGGTTTTGCTATAGGGCACATGCGCTCACCAGACAGAGAGACAGAAAGCGAGAAATTACCCCCCAGGGGGGATGGTCACGCCGCAATCCCTTCTCCTCCATTCTCCTCTCAGGATCCTGGGCACGCACGCACACACGCCTGGCGTGAGTTTTAAGCCACTGGGTCCAGAACACGAACGGCAGTTGACTATGTGGGAGTCCAGCAACATAGCCATTATGCTAACTGCTGGTACTGATCTTCCCCGCCCCCTGTCCCTCAGGATCTTTCATTATGAAAACACTCCTTCACTACTCAGATTCTATCAGGAGTCTGGAGCTTGGGACTTGGTCATCCTGTGGAAGGGAATGGGTTTGCAGACAGATTAGATAGAGAAAAAAAAAAAAAAAGAAAGAAAGAAAGAAAAGAAAAAAATCAAACCAAGGAAGGGCTTTAGAAACTCAGTCCCAGGCAAAAAGTATTCATGACTGATACTAAACTAAAATAAAAAAAAGTTTGTCTAGAGTAGAGAATTTACAGAGAATACATTTGGTAGCCATTAAATGAGCATAAAGCATAAACTCATCAGCCTTAGTCTGTATTTTGCTGGAGGATAGAGGAACATAAAATGTGTGAGAGTCAGAGGGAAGCAGATTTTACCTTACTCTGAGAAAATTAGATGTGTAGTGAGATATGTAGAGAGAGATAACTGGGTTAGGTACAGATCTCCGTCTCTATGTAAGTTTGCATAGATGTACACACACACACACACACACACACACACACACACGTGTCTTATTATCTGATGTTGAAATAGAGAGATTCAAATAAATGGGACTTTGTAAAGCAGACACATTCCTACCACTGAGAATATTCATTTCAAATCAAGACAACCAGATACTGGTACCAAATATCAGGAATGACGTAAGGAACAAATTATAATACCAAAGTAAACCAAAAAATTCAGTCATACATTCATCTATTCACTCATTTAAACCAACAGATCAAGTTGCTAGACCAAGAGTCAGCAAACTGTTTTTATGAAGAGCCAGACTCCATGTGGTCTGCACAATCTTTTTTAGATTATTTTTCACCCCTTACACATATAAAAGTGATTCTTAGCTTATGGACTATTCTGCCACCTCCTGCCTTCAGCTCTTCACCCAGAGACAGCCAGCCACGATCCCAGACTAAACCACGTATTCTTTTTAATTAACCGAAGAGTCACTAACTGTGTCCTTCGTGAGCAGCTTTATATATTTTACTTTGGATCATTGGTAAGTAAGTTTCTTCCTTGAAGACTAGTCAGGGAAGTGGGACTGTTTCACTTAGTCACAGATATTTTTAATCATCAAACACAAGCATTTCCCTCATTTGAATCATATTGGGCAATTCCAGAAGTGACTTCATTTCAAAATGCCAACATCTTCTAACAGAATCTAAACCTGGAATCAAAGTTGACACATTCACGTTGGTGATTTAGGTGTACCTCAAACTTAGTATGTCCATCCTGCAAATCGACATTTCTATCAATTTATTCTTTTATGTCCACTCTGAAAATCCACATTTTTATCAATTTAATCTTTTTTTTTTTTTTCCTGTCTCAGTGTAGAACATGAATCGCAGACTAGCCAGTCTCCACATTTAGAAATCTTGGAGTGGTCTTCAACCCTCTATAACTCCATTATTCCCCACAATAGATCAAGTATTAAGTATAGTTGGTTGTACTTTGAATTGTTTCTGAATCTGGTTCAGACTAGTGGTGCAGTCAGTGGCATGCTGGACTATGGTGCTGGAAACCACAGGATTGACCAAGTTTGGATCCCCCACAGGGTGTTGAAGCATGCAGAGGCATGTAAGTTTGCCCAGGATCTTGAGGAGCTAGTGAGCTGAGGAAGAGTTCATGGCTTAGTGAGAAACATCTAACTCTCTCTCTGTGACACTCTCTTCCATGCACACATACACACATTGAATAATGAATAAAGTAAAAATAAAAAGTCTCTGAATTAAAATGTTCCTTTACTATGACATACCCAAGAAGAGCCCAGCTTCTTAAATTCCCTAACAGCCTGTATTGTTGTTGTTTGTTTGTTTTTTTGTTTTCCCAATTTGGGTAACTCTGTCCTAATCTATCTAACTGGCAGAAGTAACATCTCTTCCAGAGATAGCTTCTTTGAAATTAAAAGCTGAGACTGAAGTCATCTTAGTTTCCTTGTGCCTGAACAATTTAGACATTTCAATCCGTCATTCAGGGTCTTATTCTGCCTCACTAGGAAGTATTCCTGGGGGTATTCCCTGATGGACCATCTGAACAACTTCCGGAAGACAAATCTATAGGGGCATCAAAATGTATTTCAAATGTAAGAAAAAGAAGTGCTACATATGGTTCCAAAGTATAACTTGCTAAGTTGATTGGGGTAGGGATAAGACTTCCCAAAAGCAAGCTGAGCACACATTAGAATGCAATGGCTTGGACGTTCTGAAGATTCTGTCATCCTCTATCAGAAATATTTTAGCTTGAAGCAAATTACTAAGAATAACAGAGAACAAGTGGTCCCACAACAGTCCTCTTAGTCATTCTCTTAAATATTATCAGTGAATTCCTTTAATAAAAACAAATCATATTAGTTGAAAGGAATACCAACATAATCACCTTCACCAACATCCTCTTATTCTGTCTTGGCCTCGGTTAGGAGTACTAAAAAATCTACGTACTTGAGTAGGCTGGATATTTTATAATGCTATGCATCTGCCAGGCTGTTCTGGTTTCTGAGAACATCTCAACTCTCACATTCCTAACCTCCACCTCTCATCCCACAGGCACCCATATCAGCATTTTCTTTTCCATGTTCATGGCTGAACTTGAGAGAGAAAAAAAAAGCTTTTTCTGATGGCCTTGGGCAAGTTTTGCTCCTTCCTTTACAATCTGCACTCAGCTCATAGGGTTCGCTTACTCCGTGGATTTTAATGTACTTGTTTACAAGTCGACTTCCTGTTATAATCCATGAGTTACCTGAGGGCAAGTAGAATTTCTTATTCATCTTCAAATCTCCAGCTTCTAGTTCACTACCCACCCCTCGGGATTGGCTCAGGAAATGTTTGTTGATTTAATTGAATGAATTAGTTGAGAGAGTGTCTGGATTACATCCCCTCTCACATTTTATAAAATGGATTCCAGTCCCAATAGACTCACTAGCAGGTGTTTAACCTTGGGCAATCACTCTGCTTCTGAGGCTTAGTGTTTTGGAAAAAAATAAAAACAATTCCACATGCTTTCTATAGTTCAAATGGTTGTTTCAAGAATAAAATAACATTTTAGAGAATTCTATTAAAAAAATAGAAAAGGACAGTACATACTAAATTATTTTTCTCTGATATTTAACATCCTGTTAACATATCACTAAATACTTATTAGAGTAAATAATGTGGACCCCTCATGAATTGAGATCTATGCTAGGGTAGAAAACATCATTGCCAAAGTTCAAGATTAAGGACAAAATGTAAATAACACCTTCCGAAAACTTGCATGTCTCATGAAATTGCTAAAGAGTATATCCATTTTCAGTGAATATGTACTTTTAAAAAGTATAACCATACTTTAGAGCATGATCATGTTCTTTTTTATAATTTACTTATTTATTATCATATTCTTGAATCACATATAACTTTACAGTGTATTACATTTCTTTTACCAGAAGGAATACCATGCATATCAGTCAATTCAGAGACATTAAAATCCCCATCTTCATCATCCAATAGCTTTTCATTTTTTTCCGATTATTGTTATTATTCCAATTATTTTTAAACAGTTGATCACTATTTATCAGTTTGCTTGTAAAAAGACTTTACCCAACATCAAATACTCATGACCATGTTCTTAAAAACTCTGAAAGGAAATAAAATTTGGTGGATTGACTTTATAAGAAAAGATTAAATTAAGCTATGTCAATAGAGAAAGAAGTAAAGAGAAACACAAATCACTAAGCATTATGATATATTTTTATGCAGAATAGATTCCAGTATTTCCCCTTTCTGTCTTCATAGATTCAAGTAAGTGAGACAATTAGGCATACTAAAGTCAGTCATCTGAAAATGATTCATCACGTTACACATTCTAAGTGTAAATCTCATAATATCCTAAACATTCATTAACTCAGTCATCCTATCTATCCTACAGATCTTTCCTTCAATGCCGTTTAGCATCTACAAAAGGTCAGTAGACAATGTTAGAGATACATCAGTGGAGTGATGCAGTTCTTGCCCTTAAGAGCCTCAGAGTTTAGGACAGACAGGTAAATCAGTAGGGACCATGGAATATGGAAATAATGGGTTAAGCTTGATCTTTTTTGAAAAAGTTATGGGGCCAATTAAGGAGACTTGGTGTCAGAGACAGTATCCTAAAATTTCAGGTTTTGTTTTGTTTTGTTTTGTTTGGGGGGGAGAGGTTTTTGCTATAGGGTGCGTGCACTCGCCAGAAAGACAGAGAGAGACAGACAGAAAGGAAGAAATCATCCCCGAGGGGGGATGGTCATGCTACAGTCCCTTCTCCTCCATTCTCCTCTTGGGATCTTGGGCATGCACACACACGCACCTGGTGTGAGTTTAAGCCACCAGGTCTGGGACTTGAACTGCAGTCAACTACGTGGGAGTCCAGCGACATAGCCATTACACGCCAACTGCTGGCCTCAGTATCCTAAAAATTCTATAATAGATTTTTTTTTTCCAAACTGTATTTGACTCCCTTGGATTGCTCATTTAAAATACAGATTGCAGGACTGACAGGTGGCATGGTGGCTAAGGGCAATGAACTTCCACATAGCTGACTGCAGTTCAAGTCCTGGACCTGGACCTGGAGGCTTGCTTTCTTACTTTCCCTCTCTTTGTCTCCCTGTCTATCTCTGGTCAAATTAAAATAATAATAATAATAATAATAATAAAGTTAAATAAAATAACAAAATAAAATACAGATTGCAGGACTCTACTTCCTAGACTTTCTAAATTAGAACTTCTGAAATTAGGGTCCCAAAATATGCATTTCCTAAATAATTATTTTATTTATTTTTATTTTATTTTAATTTGACCACAGAGGAAGAGAAAGAGAGAAAGAGCGAGAGAGAGAGAGAGATGCCAGTTCCAGGACTCAAACTGCGGTCACCTATGTGGGAGTCTAGTCTAGCATTCTTAACCACCATACCACCTGCCAGCCCCCCAAGTATGCATTTTTAACAAGGATCCTAGAAATTTTTGCTGTAAGGAAGTTTGAGAAACACCATTAATAGATAATGTGCATCTATCCTAAGAACTTCATGGAAAGTAGGAGTTAATTCAACACTTCACTACGCTTCCAATATTGAGAAACCTGTGTCAAAATGTAAGTCTATGAATATAAGGCATACACTTTTGAATTTAGTGTAAATTACCGAATCACTTTTAGAACAATAATTAATAGCAACTTACTTCTAATCTAACTGATTAACAACTAGAAGGCAGACATTTTAAATCTTCCCATCAGACTACCTAGTTTTTAAGCCTTAACTTTGCAACTTATCGTGGTTGTGAATGAGTCACACAAAAACCCTGCACATCGATCACCTTATTTGCAAAATGGCTATCCGAGAAAAATCCAAGTGAGATATTTGTTTTCCTTGCAGTGTTGGTCATATCCTTGCTCAGCATAGTTTGTGGAGAGAAGACTAGAGATTGAATGTTTTTGTCCCCCAAAATTAGTATGTTGGAATTCTAACTCCAATGTGATGGATTTAAAAGGTGGGATCTTTGGAACGTGATTATATTATAAACCCTTACGAAAGGGACACCTCATTATAAAAAAAAAACTTGGGAGAACTCCCTCACTACTTCTGCCATACAAGGACACACACACAAAAAATGACTGTCAGTAAAGGCAGCAGGCCCTTACCAGAGCACCAGCTGGTGCTTTGATCTTGGACTTCCCAGCTTCCAGAACAGTAAGAAATAAATTTATCTTGTTT
This sequence comes from Tupaia belangeri chinensis, assembly GCF_000334495.1. Lineage (NCBI taxonomy): Eukaryota > Metazoa > Chordata > Mammalia > Scandentia > Tupaiidae > Tupaia > Tupaia belangeri. The sequence continues at coordinate 1,286,015 of NW_006159798.1, forward strand.
ATAGGCTAGTCCATCTATGGCAACTTGTTATTGCAACTCAAACTGACTAAGACAAGGATAATAATCAGTTTTGTTCTTGAGATAATGTACATACAGAAATCTAAAGATTCATTTTAGTCTCTCATAATGAAACACCTTCCTGCCCTTTTAGTGGTCCACTATACATCCTTCAAAATAAAGTCATTGGAATAGGCAGTTTTTCAAGAATATAAATATTAAGAATTTTTTTGAAAAAAATTCTCTTTGATGGATGCAATTAGATTTTTACTTATTTATTCCACACCCTCAGTTACTAATATTTGATTAAATGAACCTCTTCCTGTTTTAGTTGTCAGCAGTTTGTATCTCCTGGATCTTCATTAGGCAGTTTATTGACATTCCCCACATTCTGTAAATCCCTTGTACTTTCACAAACCTGAAGAAGGGCTTGAAAATGGGACCTGGATATTTGCAGTCATATCATGTACCTGACTACTCTAAAACTCCATAAAATTAAAGTGCAATTAAATGAGTTTAAAATTATATAAGTAGAACATTTAATGATCCTGTCCAAGAGCATTTTGGATGTGTTTTTATAATGTGCATTACTTTAAAAATTAAAATATTTGACTTACTTAGTGGGAAGATATTTTAAACCTTTGCTAAAAAATGCATTTATGTTAAAATGTAGTTAAAAGTTAGAATAGAATCACTTATAAAGTCTCATCTGGCTCAAAAGCCTGATGGAAATAAGTGCCTTCTGCACTATTAGATATGTTTGATGGCCTCCACATTGTGCTGAAGGAACAATAGCTAAGACTGCAGCTCAGTGAGAACATTGAAATTAATGAAGAGTTTTTCACTGGCACTAAGTGTATGACATCACCACGAGAAGGTAGGAGCATAATTTTGTAAGTTTTAAAAATATTTCACAAATGAAACTTCTTGGTTTGGAATATTTACACCTATTTCCTAAACAAGGTTTAAAGCAAACTGGTATTTATCCTGGAGAAATGGCTATTGAGAATGTCAGTGGAAAGTATTTTGATGAATATTACATTATTGTTTAATTAAAATTTAATAATTACCTGATTATTATAATTACCAAGGTAATAAACATCATTTTGTAGTTGTTGAAGGTATTTTAAATAGGGAACAGCAGAAGGCATAGCAGTTACATCACTGGGTTCCCACATGGCCGATAGCTATTCAAGGTCAGGACCTGATGGCTTCAAGATCACATCGGGCATGTGTGCACGGGTGCCCGAGATCCTGGGAGGAGAATGGAGGACAAGGGATTGTGGTGTGGCCATCTCCCCTGGGGGAGGGGGAGATAATTTTTCACTTTCATTCTCACTGTCTTTCTCTCTCTTTCTCTCTCTCTCTGGCAAGGACGTGCAACCTAAGGCAAAAATATCTAAAGAAATAAGTCTTTGAAATACTCAAATTAAATATTTATAATAGGAAAATGAGAGAGGGAGAGGAAAAGAAATGAGGGAGAAAGTCAGAGAGAAAAAATTAAGGATTTCTTTTTTGTTTTGGAGAGGTTTTTGCTATAGGGTGCATACATTTACAAGAAAGACAAAGAGAGACAGAGAGACAGAAAGTGAGAAATCACCCCCCTGGGGGATGGCCACACCGCAATCCCTTCTCCTCCATTCTCCTCTCGCGATCTTGGGCACGCATGTATACGCGTGTGAGTTTAAGCCACCAGGTCCAGGATTCGAACCATGGTTGACTATATGGAAGTTCAGCCACAAAGCCACCATGCTAACTGCTCGTCCCCAAAATCAAGGATTTCTGAATGCCCAAAATGTTCTGAACATTAGGCCAAGTAATAAGATAATACAGGAAAATCAAGGAATTTATAACAAAGTTGGAAAGATAAAACTAGTAAGCCTGAAGAAGTGCATGTCATTATACACTAAAGAGATTGCTGTTCCTGAACTGCCATTAATTAGAAAGAGCAAGAGAAGCAAAATTTAGGCTTCTAAACATGGCAAAACTCATCAAGCAACTTCTCATAGTATCCAAGTAGAGTTATTTAGAGCAACTTATCAATAACTTGAGATAAACTTGAACCAATTATAAGATTTCTGTAAATGTATATTTTATACCATATTTTGAAGACTTTATGCCTCTCCCCAAAATATAAAATGACCCATTAATATTTGATATTGATTGTAGGTTAAAATTATAACATTTTAATATGTTCAGATATATTGGGTTAACTAGAATAGGTTATTTATTTTATTCATTTAGTTTTTATTGTGCCTACCAGAAAATTTTAATGAAATACTTGGTTTGTGGACTGGCCCCATTGCCTATTGGTTAAGAGAGCCAGATCCCACATGGCTGATGACAGTTCAAGTCCCAAACCCAATAGCTTGTAAAACATGCTGTGAGTTTGTGAACATAGCTGAAAATCCCTACAAGGATGGAGAAACTGAGAAATTGTAGTGACCATGTCCCATTGTGGGGGTGCTTTCTCCCTCTCCATCTCTCTCTGTCTCTGGCAAGTTCACATGCCCTCTAGCAATAAAAAGAAAATACTGGCTTGCATTGTAGTTCTATTGGGCAGCACTGATCTGGAAGTGCTTACTACAATGCATATAACAACAATAAATAAGAAATACTAACTTTAGGAATTCAGTATATAAGAGATAATCCATTAGAAGGATATTAGGAAATTCTCCTAAAAGCAAAAAAACCTCAGTCTGGGCCTTGTTGGCTATGTGAATTTGGAACAAAGGAAGAGAAAAATGGGAGAGAACTGAGCCAAGACATAAAGATGGCAATGAGTTTGAATAAGGTTATGACTATTTGCATACTATTATGGTCATGTCAATAGCATCTGCAAAAGATCAAACAAAGACTAATTTTATTTTTCAAACAAACATGATGGAATGAAAAGATTAATATGAATTTCTGATTTGAAAGGCAATGAACGCATAAACAGGTACAAGAATTTCCCTGAACTGACCAACACCTGTTTCCAGTTTGAAACTAGTTACCAAGTGCTCCACACAATGAGTGAGGTGAAAAAAATCAAGGCACATCTTTGTGAAATTTCAGTGTCCCAGAAAAAATGAGAAATCCTGAATGCTTTGAGAGAGTTCAACAGAGTAGAAACCCAGAATGATACAAGCTCTGTCGGTCACAGAATTGAGTGGAAATCTACAGAAGCAAGCTTTCAATCAAATGCTTAATTAACAAACCACCCTAAAATTTAGTGACTTAAAAGAACAACCCTTTCATCATGTCTGAAAATTAACGTTAAGGAACAGTGTTGATGGCTCTTGTTTTAAATCTAAGATAACTGAGGCTTCAGCCAGCGAACTCAGATAACTGGAAACAACTGGGATGTGTAGACTGAGGTCATAAGTCCAGAATCTCAATTTTGTTGTTGGTTGGGTCGTCTTCTTTTTTCTTGTATTTCTTTAGTCACATCTATAGGGCTTGAAATGTTCAAGATGGTATTTTCATTCAGCATTGAGGATCTGAATCAGAATGGCTGAGCTAGCAGTGTATTGCCCAACCTTTTTTTTTTTTTTTTTTTTTGTTTTGCAATAGGGCACATGCACTTACTGGAGAGACAGAGAGACAGAAAGCAATAAATCCCCCTCCAGGGGGATGGCCACACCACAATGCCTTCTCCATTCTCCTCTTGGGATCTCGGGCATGCACACACATGCTCCCAGTGTGGGTTTTAAGCCCCCAAGTCTGGGACTTGAACTGCAGTCAACCATGTGGGAGTCCAGTAACATAACCATTACACAATCCACTGGCTCCTCAAGCATCTCTTTTCTATGCAGCCTCTTCACATGGCTACTTTGAACTTCTTTGTCACATGATGGTGTCCATGTACTGCTTTCTTAGAGCAAGTTTTTAGAAGACTACATGGAAGCTTCATGGATTTTTGATAACCTAGCATAAAATTCCCAGAATATTTTTGACACCTTCTATTGGTCAGTCCCTAATGCTAGTCATGATTCAAGGACAGGGTAATTAATAGCCCCTCTCAATTGAAGGGGTAGAAAAGATTATCCAGTTGTATTTAACATACTATTTTAAAAGGTACCTATAGATAGATAGATATAGACAGATAGACATACACATGAAAGAGAGAGAAATACATATGTAGTTCAGAATTATATAATCAGTTTAGCTCTCAATCAAGTGTAAAAATAGATACTTCATTACATACAGTGATTACTTTGCTGCAATACATCATGTCTCAGAAATCCACTGAAGAACTATCACCACCAAAGGAAAGCTACAACAGGAAAGAAGACACTGAATCTAGGAAACACCAGCTATAAAACAATCCTAAAAAAACCTACCAGTCCAGATTGTAGATTGAGGTTTCTGAAAAGAGGACTCCATAAAAAATATCTGAGAACATATATTATTATATGTTTGTGTATTTGAGTGACAAATTAATTAACAGATAATTGGTAAAGGCAATAATAGTATGACTATAGAAGTGTAGAGTAACTATTGAAACTGATCAAAACAACAGATGTTTATTTTTAAAAAAGTTCTATAGGAAAAGGGTATGAAAAAATATTTAGGATAAATCAATTGAGATAAATGGGAGACACTTATTGGAGATGAAAAGCTATACTAGAATGATAAATCTTTCTATTGGGTGGTCAGAAAAGTCATGACCCATTTTTGCATTGAAAACCCCATCAGGACTTTTCTGACCACCCTATAGT
>NW_006159798.1:1290766-1332045 GCF_000334495.1 Tupaia belangeri chinensis
AACCATTATAAATATGTTCTTCATAAATATAAATACCTACATAAACAAAAGAAAATGAAGAGGTTGACTCTGGAGAGAGTAAATATTAGTGAAGAAGAAATTCTTATATTTTGTTGTCTAGCATTTTGATTGTTACACACACATAGAAGAATGGGAAAATAAAAGACATATTTAAACTTTATGATCTATTTTTCAATTTTAAGGTTTGAAAGTTCTGTGGCATATTTAAAAAATAATTACAAAGCAATGGAGAGAAGATTTTGATAGAAATTGTCTCAAAAATGATTTAAAGTGCTTCTTAACCCAAAGAGTAGTGCTTTATTGGAGACCTTCATCTACCAAGCCAAGACTAGGAGAGCACTTTAGGCAAGCTAGTGCATGAAGAGCCATGGTAAAACTGTGGACAATCTGTCAGGTAATATTTGGTGCATTTAAAATCAGCTTTCAAAGACAATCACTAGTTTTAAAAGCAGTGATTATTTTTTAATGATATATTGGGTTGACAATAAGCTCAGATGCTCATTTTCCATGTGGTGTATTCTTCAAAATGTTGATCCTTCTGAAGAATTATGATCAGTATTTCATATCTTTTAACTGGATGCTATTCTGATCAAACCTAGAACAATGATTCAGGATCATATTCAAGAGTAGCCAAGATCTATAGGAGCACCTCGGAACAGAGTGGTGGGTCTCTGCTATGAAATATAAGAAAGGAGCCATGTGGGCTATTACATCCCAGTATGGAATCTGTTTGATTTGCATATCTGAAGGCAGCTCTGTGGACAAAGAACCTGACCTAATTCTATCTTATCTGAAGAGGGGGAGCTGGGACAAGTGAATGAAAGTTACTGATCTTCCTAAAGATTTTCCCTGTGATGGGAACTCTCCAAAAATGGAGGGAGAGAACACTCTGTCCCTGGAGGTTTGCAGTTAGTGCCAAACACTATTGATTTTCCATGATACTATGGCACTGCCTAAATGTAAACTCATAACGACAATTTGAAATGAAAATGAGAATCAGAGTCCTTGATTTGCCTTATTCAAGATCTACTCCCTGCTAGAAATAACATTGTTGTATCTCACTAAGGCTGGATATCTTTCTCTGCTGAGAAAGTGTAGGTTTTCTTCAACAAAAAGTGCTTGGGACAGCTCTGGACCAATAATGGCAAGTATATTCCACCATTCCCTTTTTCTACCGGTGGCAGATATCACTACATATCCACCAGGCATGTTTCTGCTACCTAAGTCAGAATTCTGTTCAACACAACATTCAGCCATTATCAACTGTGATTAACACACCAAATGAATCTTTCTCATCGTATTTGCTTTAAAACTAACTTGACCTCTCGCTATATACATCGTTGACAACCCTTGCCCATCTTCAGACATTTTATGTTTTCTTTCTCCTATTTACATTGCTGCCTATTCTGCAGTGCTGCTAATTTTTGCTTAGATAATAGCTTATAAATATTATTATCTATGTTTGCCACCTATAGCTGTACAGGCGGTATACTAAAAATAAGGGGAAGCATTGACATGTGCAATTTTACACACACATACATTTATTACATTTTCTTTAGCAGTAAAAATATGGAAGAATTTCCTTTATGCTTTTGCACAAAGATTAGCAGTGGATAGATTGAGCCTATAGGTGAATAGGGGATAATTGCATCTTACTGGTAATAGTTCAACAAAGTTAGATTTTCACAGTATCCAGTCTAACTCTCTGTATTTACAGATATAGAAACTAAAGCCCAAAGTTAGTAAGGGACTTTACCTAGGAGAGAAAAGTGAATTTGAGCTAGAACAAAAAAACAAGTCTTTTTAAATGAAATTGCCCCGTCTCTCTACTACAGAATGCTCATCTGACAGGAGTTAGATCCAGAAATAATAAATTTTTGAGTTTTCTTTTTCTTTTAATTCATACTTAGCAAAATTTGTAGCTAGGATGGCATACATGGAATGTTACATCTTAAGGCAAGAAGCCAATCTTAGGGAACAACAGTGAAACTTCAGAGCTTTTTGTTGTTTTGGTGGAAAATATAATGAATGAGTCCAGAATATTGGTAAGTTAAAGAAGAAAGTAGTATCTAGTAAGTAAGGACTCCCTAAGTCAATTTTAGATGTTGTATGGCTCCAAGAAAAAGGAAATGAAGAACAACTGAGTCATCTAGAAATGCTTTCAACTGTGTTAGAGAGAAAGGGAGAAGGAAGGAAGGGAGGAAGGAAGGAAGGAAGGAAAAAAAGATAAGGGAAAACAGGTAGATAGAGTAGAAAACAGAGGTAAGAAACAAGGTATTACAGGGAAGCCATGGGCTAATATGTATTCATGACTTGATTAGGTTTATGCTAAATAATATTGTTAATGGCTTGATGTAATATAATTAATGCCAAAATACAGTAATTATAAAGTAATTATAATTAAACCTAACAATTAAATTTATGGGTAAAAAATGAGATAAAGGAAATAAGATGCATACTTCATCAATGAAAACATCACTTAATGAATAATTAATCAAACACTTCAAAATGATGATGTTTGTAAAAAGTCTCTACACCTCTACTTTTCACAGCATGAATAAGGATGAGTCTCCAGCATGTACTCACCAAGCAACTGATTACTCTCACCCCATTCTCTGAAGGTAGGGAATTTTTTATGTAGAATAAGTAAACATGGGCATGAAAATGAAAATTGCACCTGCCTATCTAATTCCATTATGTATAGCCAGGCCTTCTGTAGTTTGGGTATTTCATAATACTAGCTACTACTTTGTGACTATGTGTGCATTTATTTTCTCTAGATATTTTAAAATCATTTTGTTACCCTAGAAATTCTGCGGGAGGCTTTATTTTCCCCATAATATTTATGAAAGGAGATGAAGAAACTGATACTCAGAAGGTTTAGATACTTCCCCAAATTTCAGAGCAGGCAGCAGTCGTGCCAGAATTTGAGCCTTGATCACTTTTATGTAGGTCTGCTCTTCCTAGAACTTTTCCGCTGCCTCCTTTTTAGCCTCCAGTCTTAGTGCTATTTATAATGTTCCCTAAGTCATCTAGATTGTCAGAGATATACTTAGTAAATTACTGATGGCATTAAACTGTTTACACTAGGCCACAAACTCAAACATGGGGCCTCCCTGGATCTTGGAGGAGGACAGTGGGAGGAGTTGGGCAGAAAATGAGAGGATGGACGAGACTGGGTGAGACAGAAACAGCTGACCACATGCAACTTGACTCATCTCTTCTGCCATCACAGGTGTAACTTTGTGTTAGAATTCTCTAGCGAAACAAAATTGTAGGAGATAGCCTATGAGAGAAAGATAGAAGGAGAGGTATTTATTATGAGGAATTGGCTCATGCATCTATGGAGACTAAGTCCCACAATCTGTTGTCTATAAGCTAAAGATTATGGAAAGTTGGCAATCTAGGTCCAATCCAAATCCAAAGTCTGAGAACCAGAGCTGATGATATAAATCCCAGTTCTCATCTGAGGGGAGAAAGTCTATGTCCTAGCTCAAACAGTCAGGCCAAGAAAGCAAATTTTCCCTTCCTTTGCCTTTTCATTCTATTCAGGTCCTCAACAGACCCCCAAGAACCCCACCATGGGGGCAAGGGCAATCTGATGTATACAATTCTCATATCCAAATGCTAACCTCATTCAGAAACATCCTCACAAACATCCCAGAAATAATGTTTAGTGAAATATATTTGAGCACTCCATGGTCTGGTCAAGTTGACACAGTATTGACCCACATACTTGTGCACCCTTCTTTATGGTTAAGTTTCTTGCCCAGACCAGATCTTAGAAACAAATACTTACAAAGAGCATTCTACCAAACTTAATTTGCTTACCACTTTTCTCTGATTTAATTTGCACTAAAGGAATTCCTTGACCCTTCAGATACTCTGTATTGTTATTTTTTTTTAATTTATTTTACATTAATTCAGTGTATATCATTGCAGCATACAAAATTAGTTTTTGCATCCAGAGCCCACTGTATATTGGCTCACTACATGTTATCCTTAATATATCATTTTCTGGGACCAGCAGGTGGTGTGATGGTTGAAGTGCTGGACTCCCACATGCCTGGCCATGATTCAAGAAAACAAAGGGAAAAGAAAGAAAAAAAAAAAAAAAAGATGAAAACAACCAAAAAAAAAAAAGTGGGGATAAGGTTTTTTAAAGTAAAAAATAAAAACCACAGGGTGCTAAAGAGCACCATGTGAAAGGAGCAGGGCTCAGCTCAAATGTAAATGGACTCTGAAATCTGCAAGATAGAGAGCTCAGTGGCAAGTCAAAGTACTTAAAAGTTCTTTTTAAATTAAAGAGAGACAGAGACAGAGAGAAGGCAAAGACTGACATCACTGTGTAGGTGTTTGGGTCTGGAAGGAGAGGGTCTTCAGTTTCCCTAGTCCCTGAAAGGGGCAGGGCCAAGCTCAGATGTAGATGGATTCTGTCTAGGCATTTGGGTCTGAAAGGTATATTGTTATTTTTTCTTGTCTGTTTTTTTGTTTGTTTGTTTGGAGAGATTTTCGCTATAGGGCGCATGCGCTTGCCAGACAGAGAGACAGAAAGCAAGAAATCAGGGGGGATGGTCATGCTGCAATCCCTTCTCCTCCATTCTCCTCTCGGGATCTTGGGCACACATGCACACGCACATGCACCTGGCATGAGTTTTAAGCCACAGGGTCCGGGACGCGAACCGCGGTGGGAGTCCAGCGACATAGCCATTACGCTAACTGCTGGTTCCCTTGTTGTCTGTTTTTTGAGAGATCTTTTTCATCGTTCTCACATTTGTTATTAAACTTTCAGAACATGGGCCTTTTGAGCCACTCTCTCTGTCCACTTGGGCCTATTCCTACCTCTCAGGAGCTTTTCATACTTCCTCTTTTACTTAATAAACTACCCTTTTATTTCACTATTGGCATGCTTTGTTCAGTTCTTTGTCCAAAACACCAAGAACCTGAATATCATCACAGAAGCCATCCTGCAACACCCCCAGCAAGAGTACTGTTCATGTCTCCTTGGGGGGGGGGCGGCTGAAGCACCTTTGGCATCCGACCCCTGGACACTTTCTCTCAATAAACTTCCCTTTACCTCTTGAAAAAAAAAAATCAGAATATGTTTCTCATTGTATCTTGAACACAAAAGAAGCCTGAAACCCCAGAAAGCCAAATCAGTGAAAGAAAATCTGACTCAGGGTGACTTTTTCATGCTCTCTTATATACACTGCTATTCAAATTCAAGAGAGAAGAGAGCCGCAGAGCTCAATCCACTCTGGGAGAGAACACAGAGAGAGTGGAAAGAGGATAAAGCATTGGGAAGTGAGCTTGGAATGCAGAGTATCTGTAGGAAGGAGAGTAGGAGGATTTTTCCAGTTCTATTAAGAAATGGATTCATTCCTCACACTGTGCCACAGTTTTGACTGGCAACTACAGTATCCTACTTCCTCATGCAGAGAGAACATCCCAAAGTGAGGGAGAATTCCCTACCTAACAAATCCTACTTTTCAGTCATCAAAGTCAATAAATTTTGCTTTCCAGGATGATATGTTCTAATGACATTAATATCTTAGAAATACTGAGATGAGGAGAGACAAAGTCCTTTAGAGAAAAGCCATAAAACAGCAGATAGTCCTGGTAAATAAAAATGAAAAGAGCGCATGGTATTGGGCAAATCTCCAGCTCTAGGCCCCAACAGATCAGGCCAAAATGATAAGGAATTGGCTCATGCATCTATGGAGACACTAGTGCTAAAATGTCACACCATCAAACCGGAACTTTTAGGAGGTTGGTAGACCCACCCGCCCCCACCAATAGATAATGGTTTTTGTTGTTGCTGTTGTTTTGTTTTCTGAAAACAAGAGATTCTAGTGTACTCAAATCGGTGTTTTTAGGGGATAACCTATGCACATCTTGTGACAATCTTAGAAATGTGTATCTGAAATAGCTCAAGGTGCTACCTGGACTCATGGGACTTCTTTGTTTAATGAACACTCTTGTCACCAAAAGACTTTTCTTCTTTTCAGACTTACTGCCTTTACACTGCTTAAGATTAAGCTAAGTGATTTCCAGTGACCCTGAGAGCACACAGCTCCATTTATGGTAGAATTTAACCTACTGCTGCTGTGTAAGACTCCTTGCTACTCCTCTCTCCCGTTTGTAACTTATACCTTTAAAATGATCCTGAAAAATCAGTAAGAAACTTGGAAACTTGGATTTTGTAGTGTCCAAGTGATCATGGTAAACTTGGTGCAAATCAATTATTTTGCTTTAGTTAACTTTGCCCTGGCCTTTCCTTTCAGGTTGATATCTATCTGCATGATTTTTACCAAATTAAACAGATTGGATTTTGGATGATCATAAAAACCACCACACAAAGAGAAAATAAGGACAATGAAGACATAGGCCTTTGGAATCTTTTAATATGTTGGATTTTATAAGAAACTGTACATGTTTGCAGAGGTTAATAACTGAGTATGCTTTTGAGAGAACTTGAGATTCTTCATAAGAATATCTTAAACACTTTATAAGGAAATCTACTAGATAGTAAAGAGAAGAAAAGTGACAAGTTTTATGTAAATGGAAGGACGGAGAATCCTCAATGATGAGGACCACCAGTGCATGGGATCAGCTTTCAGTGTTCAATCAACCACCCTTCTTTGAGTTGGGGTTTGCCTCATTTCTTTTAAAGGCCTCTTTTAGGCCTTTTGGATACAAGTTTAATTTGACAGAGAATACTGATGGGCTTTCCTTACACAAGTCTGTAAGTATCTCAGAAGTAAAAACACAAACACCTGATTAATTGGGAGGAAGCCCAAAGTACTAACATAAATTTCTACCAGAAATTGTAAAACTAGATACTTAAGAACAAGAGGCCTAAAAATAATTTTGGTAGTATCCCTGTAACTGGGGACTAAGAAAATTCAGAATCCGGCACTAAAAAGACAAGGCTTTTGTTTGTTTGTTTGTTTGTTTGTTTTTTACCAGAGAGCAGGGGATTCATCTGCTACCAGACATGAAGAACATTCCTGTCTTGGAAGTCTCTGCCCTCACTAAGGAGAAGCCCTTGGAAAACAGAGTTTCAGTCTCTGATTCCTAGCTCACACCATTTTCTACAATAGGTTTTACTCAACACACATCTTATTAAAGATGATGCAAAAGGAATAAAGCATTAGCTTCACTTATTGTAATGCACCCAATGATGAAAACAGATAGCTTGGTAATTACAAAGAAAAGGGAAAGAATGTTGTATTTTTAAAAAATATATTTTACACATACTTTATATGTAAAATTCTGCCCTAAAATGAAGTATAAATGTTTTATGTGCATGACCAACAGTCTAATACAAAGAATTGCATTCAGAAGAAAGATAATTTTATTTTCAACCATACTGCTGAATAGAGAAATTGTAAATATTAACTTTCTGTAACAAATATTAACAATGCTATGAAGAGGTAGATTAATATTTTATCAAAAATGAACTGCATATTTCTTTCCACAATTCCTTCAGCTAAGCAAAATTTTGTCTGAGTTAAAAATCATTCTTAAACAGATACTTTGTTATGTTATTATTTTTCCAAAATATGGTTATTATTTATTGTATAGAAACTCCTGGTCATCTCCACTGAAATAAGACTTATTTTAAATTTCTCTGAAGGAAATTGTCATTTTATTTTTATCAGTATTAATTAAACTATGGTTCTTTCAACCTTGAATAAATCTATTTCAAGTTATTCTCTTTTTCTCTTTTTTTTTTTTTCTGAGAGGTTTTTGCTATAGAGCATGTGCGCTTGCCAGAAAGATAGAGAGAGACATAGAGACAGAAAGTGAGAAATCACCCCCCCAGGGGAGATGGCCATGCCACAATCCCTTCTCCTCCATTCTCCTCGCAGGATCTTGGGCACACATGCACACACACCCAGCGTGAGTTTAAGCCATGGGGTCCAGGACTCAAACTGTGGTTGACTACATGGGAGTCCAGTGACATAGCCATTATGCCAACTCCAGGTCTCTTGTCAAATATTTTAAGGACTTATTCAGGGAAACATCACAATGTCTTCAGAAAAAATTATTTTGGAGAAGTAGAGAGCGATGACTTTCTTTTAAAATTTCATGGTGAGTTTTGTCTGCAAATTGCATCTAAAGTTAAACATATCTCTGGGAATAAATTTACTCTCTTCTAGAAATTTTAAAAGATAAGGTTTTGTTCTTATCACTGTTCATCAGAATGAAGCATCTTTAGAAATCACATATTTAATATTTTCTCAAAATACTGATTATTGTTTTGTACAATGTTAATAAATGGTTTACATTGCCACAAGTACAAGCTTAGTACAATGTCATCGCATTCATTCATTCTTTTATCAAATGGTTATTAAGCATTTGCTAAGTTCTAGGCAGTGTTGTACACACTGTTCAGTTCTTCACACTTAGATTATTAATCATGGATTGGTGAAATAGTTCTTCATCACAAATAATTGTATAAACAGTACTTAAAATGAGCTCTATCATGATCTTTCTTGTAGTGTATGTGTGCGTGTTGTATATGGAAAATTATACCATCACAAACCTGTATGAAATGAGACAAATTCCATTATTTACAGAGGATGTTATTCATTAAGTTACTCAGTCTCTTTGGAGTTCATTTTCAGCCCTGTGAAATGATGGGAACAATTGTAGCGCCCGGCGTGAGTTTAAGCCACCGGGTCCGGGACTCGAACCGCGGTCGACTACGTGGGAGTCCAGCGACATAGCCATTACGCTAACTGCTGGTCCCTCATGATCTTTCTTGTAGTGCATGTGTGCGTGTTGTATATGGAAAATTATACCATCACAAACCTGTATGAAATGAGACAAATTCCATTATTTACAGAGGATGTTATTCATTAAGTTACTCAGTCTCTTTGGAGTTCATTTTCAGCCCTGTGAAATGATGGGAACAATTGTAAAGTGTTGTAATAATTAAAGATAATTCCCTTGAAGTTTCTTTAACCATATGGGTGGGCTCTCACAAAATTTTCAGCTACTCTTAGCCCTGAGCAAGAAATGTTGACTAACTTCAACTCCGTTGCTGGCCTGTAGACTTGGTTGTGTGGAGATTTAACTCTATTGTGTACTTATTGAATTGAATGTCCTGTACTTTATTCTTGTGAAAGAAGAAACTCTTCAGTAATCTCAAACTCACAAATGAACTCAATTATTTAATTCCTGATCAAAAATGTAACAATTAATTCAAGATTGATCCTTTTTAAATACACTCAATAAATGTATTATCCTGATCTTCTTGGGGTACATTCAAACTGCCAAGTAATTTTAGAATTTGGTCTTGAATACTCACAACCTGTTGATGAGAAAGTTAAAATGTGTTATTGTGAGGATGTGATCATTTTTTTTCCTTTTTAAAAAAGACAAAAATTTGAGAGGTTTTTGCTATAGGGTGCGTGCACTTGCCAGAAAGACAGAGAGAAACAGAGAGATAGAAAGCAAGAAATTGCCCCCCCCCCCTCCGGGAGGATGGCCACACCAAAATCCCTTCTCTTCCATTCTCCTCTTGGGGTCTTGGGCATGCACATACACATGCCCAGCATGAGTTTAAGCCAACGAGTCTGGAACTCAAACTACAGTTGACTACATGGGAGTCCAACGACACAGCTATGAAGTCAACTGCTGATCCCCCCAAAATTTTTGCATTGGAAAGAAGAGCAATACCTTGAAAACCACTTTCAAGTCTTCCTTGAAAATATTTACATAGACAGGCACTTGCCCTGTGATTTAGAAATTATTATGATAAAATGTTTCAGGTAACTCTAGGTTTTACTTGTCTTAAAATTTAAAGCAAATTAATTCCTAATTAACTCTGGAGGAAGACATTTTTAAACAAGTTGTTTATTTTTCAACTGGAGTATGACATACCAAGGAGGGTGATTAAATAAGAGTTGCCATCAAAGACAGCAGTCTAGACTCAAGGAAACAAGAGCAAATAACCCACTAGCTACATTTTCCTGCTTTCCTTTTCTCAAATTTATGTTATTTAAGTATAGATAGATACATTTACATTTATTTTACTAAAAGAAAGACAAACTGGGTTCAAAACTTACCATTGAGAGTGTCTTAACTAATTCACTACAGCTATTTAGGAAATTCACAGATGGGCCCAGAGCGTGATGGGTGTATGAGGCATATTTTAAAAATAGATATATTAAGATCATTCCATGAACAAACATTAAAAAAAAATGATAATAAGTGATGCGATAGCCCTGTAATCTACTGGCTGAGGGATTCAGATATCACGCAGTCAGCTGCAGTTGGAATCTTGGCCCCAGCAACTTGAAAAAAACTCAGGTATTGGGGACCAGCAGGTGGCAAGGTAGTTAAGGCGCTGGACACTCCCACATGGCCAACTGTGGTTCAAGTCCCGACCCTGGTAGCTTGCTTTCTCACTTTCCCTCTCTCTCTCTGTTTCTCTCTCTGGTCAAATTAAAATAAATGAATGAATAAATGAAATTAAATAAATAATTATTAAAAAAGCACTAAGATATGTGTACATGTGTGCCCCAAATCTTGACAGGATGGAGAAATTGAGAAGTGGTTTTGGTGTGACCACTCCCCATTGACAGAGGGGGTGTGTTTCCTCAATCTCTCTATCTCTCTCTATTGGACACATGGGCCCTCTGGCAATAATTTTAAAAAAAGAAAAAAGAAAAACATATTAAGTGATGTTTTATGTACCATTTATAAATATCAGATGTCCCAAACATATTGATGTTTACCATAAACTTATTTAGAAGGAGAGACATTTTAAAGAGATTTTTCATATAGGGCATGTGTTCTCACAGGACACAGAGACAGAGAGAAAGTGAGAAATCATTCTCCAGAGGGGATGGCCATGTCACAATCCCTTCTCATCAGAATTTTGGGCATGCACACACACCTGGTGTGAGTTTCAAGACACCAGTTCCAGGACTCAAATTGAGGTTAGCCATGTGGGCATCAGCACCCTAACCACTACACCATCTGCTGGTTCCCTAGCAGAGACATTTTATACGACAGTATTTGTTTGCTGTATTAAAACACAAAGGAAAACCACTTGCAAATTCCTATCTTAGTAAAAACATCACTTAGAGATAAGAAACAAATGATCTAAGCTATGATATTTGGGCAATGGTTTAAGGATTAAAAACTTGAATGTATAGCTAATATTTCTTAAATTATTTTTCTCTAGATAAAAGAAATGTATTGATTGCCAAATTGAGAAATTGAAACAAGTCTACCTTACCAGAGCCCACCTGTGTTACCATCTGTGCCCATAGACGGTTCCTCCCTGCCTTAAATAGCAGGGAGTAAGTGAGGTTTGCATGTCCCTAGCCTTTGTGTGGACACATTCAAAAGAGTAATTTTTTTACAGTTACAGAATAAATAAAACTTAGACATATTTTCACATTTACATTGAATACTTTGTGTACTGTACAGCTCAATCTTAAATCTATGTTCTTTCCCCACCATTAATTATGAAGTATACATTGCCATCTAGTGTCCTTCAGAAACGGCACTTCTATGAAAAGCATGAAACAAAACATGATAGACCAAAGGGGATATAAAACTTTGGCAAGTAGGTTTTTATTTATTTATTTATTTATTTATTTATTTATTTATTTTTAACTTGGTAAAGGGAGTGTGTGCTCACTGGAGAGAGAGAGAGAGAGACAGGGAAAGTGAAAAAAAAACACACCCCCTGAGGGATGGTCACAGCATAATTCCTTTTCCTACATGTCTTCTTTGGGGATTTTGGACATTCACATGCACATACACACACCCAGGTCACCAAGTCTGGGACTTGAACAACACAGTCAGCCATGTAAGATCCAACTGTTTTATGTACCACCCCAACAGCTGGCCGTACAAGTACATATTTTAAATGTGTATATTGTACCAAAGAGCTTTTGGCTGAAACTTATAGAATGATCAATTTAAAGTATCTAAGATCAGTACCTTTATACCTTTAAATGAAAGATCTATAAAGTCCCAGAGTTGGTTACTTAGGAAACACAAAAATTCTATCTATGACCCCTGCAGGTGCTTTTCTTTTACTCAGCATCTTCAGCATGTTAGCCTTAATCCTTGGGTTTATGCTCTCCTGATCACAAAATTGCTGCCATTGCTCCAAGGATCATGTATTTGCCTAACCATAGCTGTTTATCTCATTGCTACAGGCTCTCCCATCTCTCACCATTATATATTTTCTCCTGGGTCCCATTGCATGAATTACATCATATATTTATTTCTTAAATCTAAGGAATTCTAAAAAAGCAAGTACCCTTTCTGGCATTTTCTGCCTTTACATCATAGGCTGAAAAGAAGAGACATGGGTCTCAGTTATCCATGTTGCAATCACATAACAGTGAGAAAAGAGAGATAAAAAGAAACTACTTCAAATGGTCTAAGGAATGAGACTGACTTTCCAGATTCCAACAACCCATACAAAGGATCCTAGACATATGAATTGTTTTTAAACATTTCCTTCATGAGAGCAAGAGAGAAAAGTACCTTCAATAGGAATATACACTGTGATTCTTTCCCCCACCCCAAGCCTTCCTATCATGGGCACTCATGCCCTGCATATACAGGTTGACCAGGGAACTGAACCCACGATCTTCCATATGGCTCCAAGTGGCTTGAGCAGCACATTACCACTACACCACCAAGCCAGCCTCATGGACATATTATTGAGGTGTATGCATTACACAAGTAGGGCACTGAGCTTGTCTATCACACTGTATTGCATTTGGCAAGAAATGGGAAACAACCCTAGTCAGAGAACAAAATTTAGTGAGAATCTACATAAGGCTAAGTGCACAGCAACCTGAGAATCTACTCACTATCCATTTCTCCTGGGTATGCCTGATTGAATGGGTGGGAACACAGCACTGAAGGGTACCTTCAATACAGTTTAGGATTTGCATGGCAGCTTTGCTTAAGAGCATTCTGAAGCTGTGTGATCTTACATATCATATGTCACATAAGGGGTCTCAAAAAGGGGCTCTAAGTACAGGTATTCAGGTGGCCAGGATAGCACAGATATGAAAATTGGGACCTTGGGAAACCAGTATAGTTTCCTTTTATTTTTATTTTTTTCCTAGAAGGCATGTGCACTCGCCAGAGAGAGAGAGAGAGAGAGAAAGAGAAAGCACCTTCCCGTGGGGTATATTCATGCTGCAATCCCTTCTCTGCCATTTTTCTTGTTGGAATTTTGGGTACACACTAACACATACCTGGAGTATTTTTCAGGCCACCCGGTCTGGGATTCGATCCACAGAGTAGGCAACATGGGATCCTGCTGCCATAACTACCCTGCCATTGGCTGGCCTAATCAGCAGAGTTTCTATCAAAGACTGGCATAACCAAATTTTTTCAAATGTGGGTGTCTTATATTCAAACTTTTAGCACTTTATTCCAATAATTGAAAGTAGCGTTTAATTCAAATTTCTTCTCTCCATTTACATGAAGCTTTGGTGTCTGTGCTCTATTTTGGATGGTTTAGAATTTGAAAAAGTATCCATGCATATTTTGAAATAAATAATCACAGAATCATACAATATTATTCTGAATAAAAACAGTGGTAATTAAGACCAATCATTTCATCTGAAATAAAAAAAAAAGGCCCAGAAAAAGGAAATGATTTATTCAGTACTTCCTGATGATTTAACAGAAGAGTTGGGTCTAAAATTTAAGTATTTTCATTCCAATCCAGTGCTCTTCACATTATTTTATTTCTAAAATTGTGTAAGATATTTGTTCAGAATTTGGATTTTTGGAGATAGATTCATATATGCATGCCCACTCTGCCACTTAGTGGTTTCTTGATCTCCCCACTTGTGGAGAAAGTCATGATGCGTTTTTGCATAGAAAAACATGTCATGACTTTCTTGATGACACAATAGAAAGACAAACTTTGTGTCTCTGAGCCTTGGATCCATAGCATATATTAAATGAAAATATAAGTAGAAGCTATCTTGCCGGAAAATTGAAAATAGTATGGCATCAGAAGCTCATGTGTATGGTGTTTCCAAATGTTAATCATTATCTGTGCCAAGACACTATTTTCAGAAGATGTGCATGGCCCTTGGAGTTCTCTTGTGAATTTAAGACCTAGTTTATTCTTAAACCATTTTACTAAGGTCATGTAGCTCGAAATAAGAGTATGACTCAGGGCCGTGCAGGTGGTGTGCTGGGTAGGGCACTGGACTCCCACATAGCAGACTGTGACTCGAGTCACAGACCGGAAGCTTGAAGATCATACCAGGTATGTGTGCACACATTCCCAGAATCCCAGGAGAAAAATGAAGGAGAAGGAATTGAGGCATCGGTAGCCTCCTGGGCACTACAGAAAAGATGATGAGTAAAAAGAGTGACTCTCTTGCCAGACAACCTGGGTTCCAATATCATTGTCTTTTTCTTTTCTTTTTTTTTCTTCTTTCTTTTCTTCTTTTTCCCCCCACAAGCTGTGAAAGTTACTTTGAATAAGTCAGTTAACATCTCTTGCTCAGATTCTGTAATTCTCAAGTAAATATTATAAGACCATCAATCCCACAGGACTGTTGTAGGAATTAAATTAATATACATACACACACAGCTTAGAACAGTGCTTGGCGAATAGTAGATCCTGCAAATGTTGTTTTACTTTTTTTGTGGTTAATATTATCATTTATTATGAAGCCATATCACTGACATCTTTAGCTAAGAATGCATAATTTGAGTAATTTCTATTTCATAAAAGGGAAAATCTTTCACTAATGAGCAACTCTTCTCGTTCTAGGAGACTCTAGCTTCCACAAGTCAACACAGCATGATCTGTCCTGGGATGTCTCCTCAGCAACCTTTGACCCTCTGCCCAGAAGCATTATTATTCTAGGCTATACCAGACACAGCACACCTGCAATTTCTCCTCCATGTCTAGAAGCCCTAGGTCAGACAAGTGCCTCAACTCCGCAGGGCCTATATCAGCTGGAAAATTCAAACCATTCTGAGATAAAAAGGAACAGGTAATCATTGGATGTCCTTGTAAATACATTGGAAAGTATCAGAGAAAGACGTATAGCAAGGGTCAGATGGCAGCAGAGTGGTCAAACATGATACTCTGCAAGACAGACCCACATGAGAAAGTTCTGAGTCCATATCCAGAAACTTCCAGGGTACACTGGACATGCATGTGCATGATCTGGGCTGTGTGGAGCTGGTGGGGGTGGGGAAACTACAGTTTTGAGACTCTCTAGGGAATGCTCTCTCTATATATTGTTCATGGAAGAACTCTTTCTGTTTATTGTGGAAAAAATAAATAAACTATTAAAAAAAGAAAAGAAAAAGAAAAGAAAAAAAAACCTTGTAATGAGGCTTAACCTTAAAGAAACCAGAAGCTGTAAACCTTGCCACATTCAAAGGCAGCTAAAAATACCTCCCACTTTTTATAAAAAGCCTAGCCAGCAGTACTTTCTGCCCTCATGCTCCTTTTTCCCACGTTGAAAAGAAGCATAAAATCCATTATAAGTTGATTATTCTTCTACATTAGAGAGTGAAGTACCACTACATTTTTTTTGGCCAAGTTCTTCTTTGCCTGAGGGTCCATGTGGTCAGGAGTGATATTGGATGGTGAACCTCAGATGACAAAAGTCATGGTTGGCAGCCAGAATCACAGCTGCCAGACAAGAACAAGCATGCTTTCATCTGTGGCTGCTGACATTCCCCAGCATGCTGTAGAATTTCCATATCCAGGTTACTGTAAAATGAAAGTGATTTCCTCCTGATTTTCTGTATTTTGAAGCTGAAAATACTAGAGGATTCTTTTCTTTCTCGATTTTTGTAATGAATGAGTACCACACACAGCCTGCATTTCTTTTTAAATAGTTTTCTTAGAATACATTTGCGTATGACTGCCTCTACAATGACAGTAATGAGCAGTTGTGACAGAAACTACATGGCACGAAATGCCTAAAATAACTGTCCTCTTACAGAAAAAGTGTACTAACCCATTTTGAATAGAGTAGTATGTCTTTCATCCAAAATTTTCAGTTCTAGGCCTGCATCCTAAGGGAATAAGTGAACAAGAGAATATAGAAAGATGTAGTTACAGAGATGCTCACTGAAGTGTTATACAGAATTATAAGAAGTTTGAAGAGAATCTACAGAACATCAAAAATAATTTGTACAAATATATATAATCAAAACACACATAGATACAGAAGGTTTATAAAAATAATGAAATATTGCAAACCTCTTAAAAAGAGTAAGTTAGATCTATTCAACTTGATACAGAAATTGTTGAACAGGGGGCCAGCAAATGGTGTAGTGGTTAAGGCGCTGGACTCGCACATGCCTGATCATGGTTCGAGTTCCAGACCCGGCAGCTTGAAAATCACACCAGGTCCCTGTATATTTGCCCAAAATCCCATGGGGAGAATGGTGGAGAAAAGACTGCCAGGTGGCTATCCCTACAGGGTGTGATTTCTCACCTTCCCTCTGTCTCTTTCTCCAGTGAGCGCATGTGCCATTTAGCAAAAACCTTAAAAAAAAAAAAAAAAGAACTCATTGAACAGAACGATACTGAGATCCTTGAGTAATTAGCATGGATCAGATATTATATTAATCCCTTTTCATCCCCTGTTATCAACAATTTATAGAAAAAAGTATTCAAGTCTAGAAAGATTACATTCTCATTCAGTCATGTAACTGAGAATCGACAGAGTTGAGATTTGAATGAAGTCCTGTCTATTTGCTCAATCCCAAAGAGGGAGACAGGGAGAGAGAAAGCTAGCTGGTAAGAGATTATAAAGTATAAAAGAAATACATAAAAATACTCTATATTGCTACAAAAACAACCACAAATGAGCATTTCTTCCTGTGTCACTTGAGAATAAATTGATGAACTGATGTTCTCTCACCCACATATTCTTTTGTGTTATTCCTATAAACAAGGATATTCTATATAATCACAATACAGCAGTCACCATTAAGCAAGATGTTAACTTTGATGCATTATTGGCATATAATACTCAGATTTCAATTGCCCCAATAATGACTTTTTTGCAAAAGAATACCATTCAAATCCACGTGTGATGTTTCATTGTCATGTCTCTTTGGTCTCATTTAGTTTTGAAACTTTTCTTGTATTTCCATAATTTTTATAACTTTGACACTTTCGAAGACTGCAGATGAGATATTTTGTAAAATATATATCCCTCATGGGTTTGCTTGCTGTTCTTCCATAATAAGATTAGATACATGTTTGGTTCTACATTCTTCTACTTTCATCTTTCATACAGTGAATGATTTCAATCTGTCCCATCACTTACAATGTTCACTTTGTCATTACAAAAGATGGTGTTAAATAAAGTCTCCACTGTGAAGTTACTTGTCACTTTTGTTTTAAATATTTTGTTTGTGAACACTTACTTTGAAACTATTCCAAGATTCCTCTTCTAAGTATACTCACATATGTATTTATTTATACATGATTGGGCTGATGGTTTCCTATTTCATTCAGTTGCTTTGATATTCTTCAATAAAGGTTATAGGAGACTATGTTTTGGACAAAGCTCCTGCTTTAGGCCCCAAGGGACTGGACCAAAATGGAGTCACTCCCATTAAAATGTCACAGTATCAAAAAAGCTTCTATATCTAGATCCATCAGGTAGACTAGGTTTTTCTGCTTTCAGGAATCAACACTAGAAGGAAATATAACCTATGCGCATCTCGTGACTTCCTTAGAAATGTGCACCTGAAACAGCTCAAGATGCTGCCTAGACTTTGGGCCACCTTGTTTATGAACACCCTTTCTGCCCAGATACATTCTTCCCTTACCTTTCAGATGCTCTGTGTCTACACTTTGCTCAAGATCAATAAAAGTGACTCCAAGTGACCATGAGATCATCCTGCTCCCCTTACCACTCACTGTTCTCCTTGTTGCTCTCCCCTCCTGTTTGTGACTCTTGCCTTTAAAATCATCTCCAAATCTGGGGACCAGCAGTTAGTGTAATGGCTGTGTGGCTGAACTCCCATGTAGTTGACCACGGTTTGAGTCCTGGATCCAGTACCTTAAACTCACGCTGGGCACGTGTGCGTGCGTGCCCAAGATCCTGAGAGGAGAATGGAGGAGAAGGGACTGTGGCATGGCCATCCTCCCTGGGGGGGGGTAATCTCTCCCCTTCTATCTCTCTGTCTCTCTGTGTCTTTCTGTCGAGCACACGCACCCTATAGCGAAAACCTCTCCAAAAAAAAAAAAAATTCATCCGCAAATCTAGAAGACATGGCACACATCATTATTTGGGACAACTTGGATTTTGTGGTGCCTGAGTTATCCAAACAAACGTTCTTGCTCTGCCTACTTTGCCTCAGCCTTCCTCTTTCACACTGACAATGTGTTACAAGCATTATTTTGATGTTCCATTTGGCCCAGAGCGCCCCTCCTAAGTGGTTTCTGTGTCTTTTTGGCACACCTCCATTGTTGACACATATATAGAGCATTTCTTTACTTTCTGGCATGAAAAACTCTCTCTTGTTCCTGTTAGCAAATATATATTTAGAATATAAGATATAGGCACAGGATAAATCATTTTTATAAAAACCACTTTATTGAAGTATGTATGATTCATACCCTGACAGGGAAGCTATCACCCCATTCAACGTCCAATAATTCATGCGGGGCTTCTCACACTGCCTGCTCCCCCTGCCTGGTCACTAACATGACATTCTACGTTGCTCTCCTGTACACATCACTTCCTCTCCCTCCTTTCTCTCCCTACTTTGTCTATGACTTCTCTTACTGGGCCACTATAGTTTCCTTTTCTGTCCAGCACAGCTATTTATCTGTGTCCAAGCTAATAAATTTAGAACTTAATTGTTTAAAAATGAAAGAGCAGAAAGAGAAAGACAAGAAAAAATAAAAAGAATGGAAAGAGAAGAAACAAATTTTAATATTATGCAGTATAAGTGGGAACAATTTGTTATTGGAAAAGAAATTCTCCAACGACTAAGAAAATGAGAATGATTTGTAACAGTCAATCTAGAAAGTAAAGTAGTAGTTTCATTGACTAATGAAACACTTTCTAAAAATGAAGAGATAGTTGGGTTGGGAGGGAAAAAAATCTGTTTCACACAAAGTAGGCCTCTGATAACTTTGAATATAGACAGAGCCATATCCCCTAAGAGGCACTGTGCATTATAAATAGGATTGTTATACACATTGGATTTTCAAAGATAGTAACAACTGTAGACCATTTCATTCTTCTCAAGTATACTGGTGCACTAAAAACACAATTAAATCCAGTTTTAAAGGTTAGGAAGCCTCTATGTATATGTTTGTGACTGTATTCGTATATATTCTGATATCAGAACAAAATGTTTTAGCAAATTATATGACCCTATTCTTTCTGTTTATAAAATATGGCCATTGTAACCACATAATTTTGATCTGACAATTGACTTTTTGTAAAAATTACACTGGAATAGGAAAAAGACTTTCTAACCCAGGATCTAAGTCTAAGTCTCACCATCTGTACCATATTTACCTCATTCTGGAAACATAAAGAGCCCATACTACTTTATAGTAATTACTATGTTACTATAAAATAATAGTAGAGTTAGAGTATAGAAACTCTCATTAGGGCTTAGTAGTGTTTCAGTCCACTGTTCTGTCACTAACAATTGAAAACCACAGTGAGTTATTTGAAAAAAATAGAACCATTTAACTCATGCTTTTGAAAGTTCAAGGTCAAGGTGCAGCATCTGGTGAGTCTTGGTTAGTGGAGACTTTCTAGAGAGTCCCAAGTTGGTATAAGGCACCTCTTATGAGAGCATGGGTATGTCCATGTGTCTGTATGTTCTTCTCATTCTCTCACCCAAATGATCTTATCTAACCCTAACCACATCACGAAAGACTCCACATTTTAATCACATATACTAATGAAATTTTCATCTTATTTTATTTTTAATTTTCCTGAGGATGTGTGTGCTTCCCAGAGACAGAGAGAGAGAGAGAGAGCAAAAAAGTACCCCTCATTGGACACAATCATTCCACAATACTTTCTCTTCCATTTCTCTCTTCTTTCAGATTTTGGGCATACATGCACACAGAGTGTCAAACTTGCCAAGTCCAGGACTCAAACTATCTGGTCAGTCATGTGAGATCTAGCTACCTTAACCACCAGACCACAGGCTGGCTAGCTACCTTCTTAATATCTTTACAAATTTCAATACATAAATTTGGGGAAGAACGTATTTAAACCATACAGTCAAGTTATGTTACTTTTTTTTTAATAGAACAGCTTTTAAACAAAAGGCAAAGAACCCTGATATTAAAAACCTCTGAGTCTGATTTTCTGATGTCAGCACTCCTGATCTAACTAATGTAGAACACTACTGCATCACACTGCCAAAGAAGACATACAACTTATTTATAAATATTTTATGCTATTAGGAGCAAATGCCAGGAGAAAGAAAACAAGCACTTTATGAAGTTTCTTAGGATATGCACTTCTTATTTTGGAATAGAAATTGCTGACACTCTTGGGTTATAATCTGGGGACCTGGAATTCTAACAATGTGTAGTGGTTAGAATGTGGCCATGACAGTGGAAAGCCAGGCTCCAAACCTCGCTCTGTAACTTACATAAGACCTTGAGAAAGTTATTTCACTGTCACGTGCCTGATTTCTCTCATCCATAAATGGAAATGGAAATAAATGTCTGTTTCCGTAGGACTAAATGAAATAATAGAAATTTCACTAAGTGCATGCCTGGCATATGGTAAACACTCAATTATTATAATTAATTTTTATTGTTATTATTGCTGTTGGTGGTGATGTTTTTATTTCATCGCCTCTAGCCAGGCCTTACATCTGCTACATTTTTTCTAAGTGTAATTCGTGTAAGTGTTAAAACTTGAAACTTAAGGAATGACAATTCCTGATAAGAATAACTCATCCTTAATTATGAGAGCTTATAAAATCCTAGTGCATAAAATCAATCAGGCCAACTAATATGCAAATATACCATGAGTACCTCCTATGTGCCAGATGCTATCTTAGGCATTAAAGTACCAAAAGGAGAAGTAAATATGCCCCTTGCCTTCACTGAACTCTCCTTCTTGGTTGTTCAGTTTGCTTCATGCTATGAATAACTAAAGAAATACTGAGATATAGTGCCTGTTCTCTGGCCTGCTTACAGACATAAGAACCCTACCAGCAGGTGGTAATGGTTAAGACACTGGACTCCCACGTGGTTGACCATGGTTAGAGTCCCAAACCCAGTGGCTTGAAACACATGGGGAGCATGTGAGTGTGTGCCCAACATGCCAAAAGGAGAAGGGATTGTGGTGTGGCCATATCTCTCGGGGGTGATTTCTCACTTTCTGACTCTCTCTGTCTTTCTGGCAAGTGCATGAGCTCTATAGCAAAAATCTCTCAAAGGAAAAAAAAGAAAGAAAGAAAGAAAAAAGACACATGACACAGTCAAAGAATTATTGAATGGTAGACCACATAAGACTGACTCTTAAGCAGAATGACCCAGTGAGGGAATCTCAGTCCAAGAGTGAGAGGGTGACTTCCTCTGGATTGGGTCCTTGCAAATGAAATAAAACTTAAATTAAATTAAATTAAAAAGCAGAAAATGTTAAATAAAACAGTATTCAATCTGAAAACTAGAAGCAATAAGACTGTAAGCTTCACGCTTGGGTTTATGATTGTTGAAATAGTTCAGATATTCTGGGAGCATCAACCCATAACATGAACATCTGTACACATACTTTGCAGTTTGAGAAATAAAATACAAATCTATCAACCGAAGTTCATGGATTACTTCTCAGTGATTATCACAGGTACATGGATCTGGGCACTTGATCAATGGGCTATACCTTAACTATTAAAGGGTCTTCCTAGATAGGATTATTCAAGTGTTTTAAGGATATACCTGGCCAACAACACATAAAAATGCTTTCTAGTGAAGCAAAACACCTTTAATGAGCTAAAATCAAACCAAAAAATGGTGTTGTTATCTGCCTTTGAGATCATTCTAAAGTTCAGAAACAAGCAAGAATCTTGACAGGCACACTCAATTAGTTTATTCATTTTCTCCAAGATGTTATACTTTTCTTTTTAGAAAGCTAAGCAAACCACACTTTTGAGAGAGGCCCTGAAGCACATGAGTGAGTTGGAGACCCCTGTTTATGCTCAGCCCTCTCCACTGCAACTCACTGCTATCTGTCCCTGATCACAGAGTCACCCACTGTTCATGGGTGCTCTGCAAGACTGGGCTTTGTCGTGAACAAACTTCCAGCACTGGCTTTATCCCACACTGTCTTTAAGCCTTAACTATCTCGTCTGCAAAGTGGAGATGAAGATGATATCCATGTTTTAGAATTGCTTAAAACATTAAATGAAACAATTTCTCAAGGTGTCCAGTGCAGTGCACAGTGCACAGTCTAAGGTTCATATAAAGTAGTGGCTGGGCCAGCTGGCGCACCGGTCACTTCCCACCCAGCCAAGCCATACTGGATCCATAGGGAACATGACTGGTTTGGTCTCCCAATATTGGATACACTGGGTGTCCATCTGTGATTCTGACTGGTTAGGGAGGCCGAGGTAGGGGAGATTATGACGTGAGACTCAGTTGAAGGTGTTTGTCTCCCTCTGTGTCTCTGTCTCTCACTCTCCATGAAAGAAAGAATCTTCAAAAAGTCCTCGCTTCTGTAAGTTTTTATCGGAATACTATTATTTGAAAACCCCAAAGCACAGTGCACAGTGCCGACCCTTTGGAGTTTGCGGGTGAGTGGGTGAGTTTACCTGAAGGAAACAGTGCGACTACAGGGTGTGGGGGATGGTCAGAAAGCACAGGCTATTTGTAAGAGCCTTGACCAGCGTATTTGCACATAGGTTTGACCCACAGAAGGCCATTATGGGAATTACCTGAATTGTCTTCTGACTCTGTGACTTTTCTCTTCGTTTTATTACCACAGCTCAGCTTGTGCTTGCTGCTTCCTCCACAGGGAAAACTACATTCAGCTTCAAACAACTGACTGCAAAGACTGAGAATGTTCTGATCTCGCGAGGGGTGTCTTAGTCAAGCGGCTGGAGTGGCTTCTTAGTGGCATTGTCCTCTGGTGATAGACTAAGTTAACAGATCAGAGGTTCCTTGTCACTTGTCAAAGAAGGATTACACTTTACATTGATAAGAGGACTAAAACTGAGTTTTTATTTTCTAAAAGAAGTCTTTTAATGCCTCAGCTAAGGGAGCTTTTTAAAAGTAGACTCTTTCAGAGGAGCAGGATGCTGATGCCTTTGTTACCCTAAAGCAAAAATAGTTCCAGTAAAAAACTCACAAACTATTTGAAACAGGTATTTTAAACATTAAAAGAAGAAAAAGACAAAGAAGGGAAGAAAACAAACAAACAAAAAAAAGTGGGCTATTTCCTGGCAGGCTAGGGCAATTGTAGTTGTCTCAGGTTTGCTGTAAAATAATGTCTTACAAAGAGCTCAAAGAGGGAAGTTCTCCAGATTCAGATTCAGTTCTGAGGATTTTATTTTGTATCCCCTGGAGGGGACATGGTGTGTTCTAAAGAATCAGATTATATAGAGCCTTTTGCAGACTTACTGATTCTGGTGCCAATGAAAATATTTTTGAATCAACTCAGTGACATTTTTACAAGGAGCTTGAAAATTCTCTATAGAAAAAGCCAACTTCCGCAAACCCCACAGGCCATTCCTTCAGCCAAGAACAACACTGAAGTGAACAAGCGCGCTGGACAGGACAGGTCGGAAGTGGTTTTTCTTGTGGAAAGTGTGGGAAGATTTATCAGCACATCTCTGACCTTTTCATCTGTTTCATATTCTGACTCTGCAAGACCCTTCTTTCAATTTTCCATCAGGATGGGTGGACAATAACTCATTTGCTGATGAGATTTGGTGAGACCATAGGCCACTACTGAACTCTGAGTTAGCGCAGGAGAAAGCTGCTTTATGCCCATACCTCCTTGGTGAGGGTTGGCTGAGCTTCTGTACTCCATGGCACTGAAGGGACTGGCTAGCAGAGGCGTCAAAACACAGGCCAATGCCATTGCAACACCCCTCCCCGCCATTCCCCGCTCAGCCTTCCTGCCCTGTCCATACCCCAGCCAAGCTGCTCTTTCCTCTGGTTCTTGAGTGTATCAAGTTTCTTGAACCTCAGGCCCCCAGTACCTCCTCTTGTTTTCCCTGAAAGCTCTTTTTCTTACTCTTCACACTTCACCCATAAACCTTCCCCACCTTTTATAAAACTGGTTCTTTCTCAGCCTTCAGCCAAATTTTTAATTCTTCAGTGAGGATTTCCTCACCCATCAATGTAGGTAAGCCCATTTTAATTCTCTTCTGCTGTAAATGTTACCGTTTCTGAAAATATCCTAAACAAAGTCTCTACTACTCCTCCTGGTGACTGGTAGCTCTCTGCTACACAAAAAGGCCCATTTTAGTTTGAATAGATTTTGTTATTAGAAAATGATTCTTGTGTTAGCCTGTGGCCTGGTGGTGAAGGTAGTTGGATCCCACATGGCTGACCTCGCAGTTTAAGTCCCAGACCCAGCAGCCTGGGAATCATACAAGGTACATGTGCATGTGTGCCCAGAGTCCTGAAGGGAAGGAGAGGTTAAGGGAAAGGAATTGCAGAGTGACCATGCCCCATCATGGGCAGTGATCTCTCACTTTTCCACTCTTTCTCTCTCTGTTTCCCTCTGGTAAATGTAAGCACCCTAATACAAAATTTTAAAAACAGGAGGGGCCAGCAGGTGGCATGGTGGTTAAGGACGCTGGACTCCCACATGGCTGACCACGGTTCAAGTCCTAGACCTGGAGGCTTGCTCTCTCACTTTCCCACTCTCTCCTTCTCTCTTGCTCTGTCCATCTCTGGTCAAAATAAAAAAAATGAAATAAATGAATGAGTAAAAAAAATAATTTAAAAAGAGTATGATTATTGATCAGAAAGCTCTCTCAGAAATGATACATTTATGCTGATAGTGTATGACACATGAGTTATTTGGAGAGAGGGGCAAGGGATGAAGGTGCTAACTCCACACCAACTAAAGAACGTATACAAGGGTCCTGAGATCAGAAAACTCTCATCACACTGGGAGAAACTGAGGAAGAGTGGTATTCCTGGAATGGAAGAAAGGAGGCTGGGTAAGTCTGCAGATATTTAATTTGCATATTAAGTTTCTAATTTTAAGTCAATGTAAAAAGATAGAAGCAAAATGGTGGTGTGATTTGATGTGACTTTAAAAAAATAAATAGAAGGCTCTATCACTTGATGTGGCTGGGTGGGAAATGGTAAAGAATGGAAATGGGGAGATGAGTTAGAAGTTAGTCCATGAACAGCTGCAGAAATATCTTTCATGTTC
This sequence comes from Tupaia belangeri chinensis, assembly GCF_000334495.1. Classification (NCBI taxonomy): domain Eukaryota; kingdom Metazoa; phylum Chordata; class Mammalia; order Scandentia; family Tupaiidae; genus Tupaia; species Tupaia belangeri. Next base: position 1,316,176 of record NW_006159798.1, read on the forward strand.
CATCTGTCTCACCATTCCCACCCATTGTGCTTACGTGTCTATCTTGCTGGTCTATGATTTCTCCCTTCACAGTTGGCTTCCTTGTGCAATGTGCATGTGTGTCCACTTCTCATTACCAACAAACTCACAGGAGGTTTTAGAGTTAACCTGGAATAAAACTCCAGATGTGCTGCCAACCCGTTCTATGGCTACAGGTGGGCTCATTTCTCTTGCCCTCACTTCTATCATCAGGAAAATGAGGATAATGTTATCTACTTTGTAGGATTATTCTAGTTCATTAACTTTATGACATTCATAAAGCACCAACTATAGGGCTTAGCACATAATATGCAGTGACTCTTATAATTTATTTTTAATTCCTTTATAAAATATAGGTTGTGTAGCTTTTTTGGTGAATAGGATGTGGAGGAGTAATCTCCTGACTTGGGATACAAATTATTTCTTATATACCTTGACAGCACACTGTGTTGATAATTTTATTTTTGTATCCTGTCTCTACAGTCCAGGCACACTGATATTCTGACATTGCTTACATCTCCCTACATTTCTATGATTTTTGTACATACTGTTTTCTATTTGTGTGATATCCATCCCTATTTATTCGCTTGGAGAATTCTGACTCCTCTTTCAGGACCTAAGAACAGCCTTTTCTGTGAGGGCCTTCGTAGTTCTCTCAGAGAGACTTAATCACTTCCCTTACCTGTACCCCCACAGAACTTCATTAATAATTCATGAAGTTTCTTAACAAGTAATGTTATATTTTGCCTATTTACATGCTCTCACTAGACTGCAACATTGTGAAGGTAGAAAAGCCGTGAATCCCCAGGTATATTTTTCACATAGGTATTTCCCCATATGATATATATGCTCATCAAACTGAATGCTCATTTATGCTTACTTATATAATCACAAATATTTTGAATACCTAAAATGAACCAGCTACTGTGTTCTTCCCAAAGTCAGGAATTAAACATGCAACAGGCTCTAGTATACCTATACCATTTATACCCAGAAACTTCAAATTATTATTGACTTTATAATCATCAGGAAATTCCCTAAGCCTCTGTTGCTTAATCTTTATCATTTCTTCATTAGATATTACTAATGCCTAACTCATTGAGTTTATAGACACACAAATGAAGTTGCAGTTATGAAACTCATACATACACAATCCTATCACACTATGGAGGGCACAATTTAATTTAACATAGAAAAAGTCAAGTAGGGGACCTGCAGATGGCATAATGGTTACATCACTGGACTCCCACATGGCCAACCATGGTTCAAGTCCCAGACCCAGAAGCTTGAAACTCATGCCAAACGCGTGTGCATGTGTGCCTAAAATCCTGAGAGGAGACTGAAGAACAGATTGTGGCGTGGCCATCCCCCCTGGGAGAGATTTCTCGCTTTTTGTCTCTCTCTCCGGCAAGCATGTGTGCCCTATAGCAAAAATCTCTCTCTCTCTCTCTAAAAAAAGGAAAAGTCAAATACAAAACATATGAAGATTTATACTGATGAAAATACACATATAAATATAATATAGCACAATACAGAAATACAGAACATAGAATTCAGTGCACATAGAACTATATATATGCAAATTTATAATACACACACTGATAATAATTGAAGGCAAATCAAGGCATATTTTATCTAATACATTAATATATTAATAGGAACTTAGATATGTAATTAATTAAATTCATAGAAATAAGACAGGGACAAGCCCTATGAATTTAGGTAGTCAAGGGTGCCAACATGGCAAAGGAATAGGCAGGACTCATGAAGTGAGGGGCATCCTGTGCTTGCCTGTGGAGCTCTAGGTACTGCAGCACCTTCGGAATTTATGGAGTACCCAGTATGCATTCTCCAGGGCAGTCTATCCGTTGCTCAAATTTATGCACAACAATAGGAAAAGAAGGACCACTACAGTTGTGCAATGACAAAAGTTCACATTCTCCAAAAAGTGACAATCTGAACAATGTCATTATGAAACCTTAAATACAATTAAAAAGCAGCTTGGCTGGGGCCAGCAGATGGTGCAGTGGTTAAGGGCTGGACTTCCACATGGAAGTTTGAATTTTAGAGCCAGCAGGGCAGCTTGAAACATGATGGGCATGTGTGTGTATGTGTGCAAGATCCTGAGAAGGAAATGGAGTAGAAGGGATTGCGGCATGGCCATCCCTCGGGGTGGGAGGGATTTCTCACTCTCTTTCTCTGTCTCTCTGGTGAGTGCATGCACCCTATAGCAAAAATCTCTCTCTAAAAAGAGCAGTGTGGCTAACAAGAGAAAGAATATCATATGATGAGTAGTTGAATCAAAGGAGAATTGAATTAGACCCCACACTTGCCAACTGTTTCTAAACTCATATATACTCCTAAAGTCTCCTATCCACCTGCCCTTTGCCTTGAAGGCAAATTGTGAGTTTTGATTATGCTGACTTGACAGGTGTACTGCGATGATCCTGCTCATTCTGTCTGCCTTGGCAGTTATCTTGTCCACTCTGAATAGTGATGGGTTCTGTGAACACCCTAGCCAGCCACTGCAGACACATGACCAGCCAAACCACCTGCTGGACCAGTCAATGTGAAGATCTGATCTTCCTGATGGGTTAAAAAAAATGGATATGTGAGTCAGGGCCTATCATCAGGAACTGAGTGAAGCTTCATTAGTAATTCTAATTAAAATGTTGAAAATAGAGATTTTCTCTAAATCCTATTCCCCATCACTTAACCCAATCAAGATTACTTCCAAATCCTCCAGTTCCCTACTCTCGTAACAGACATGAAATTTCCTTTGCTGTTTCTGTATGACTGGAGTGACATTCCAATTCTTTATATGATTATTGTATACACAACGAAACCTTCCAATACCCCTGTGGTTTTTCTTCTGCTTACAACAATGTTTTTTGCAGTCATTGCACCTGTCAATCACCCACCAAGGGACCTGGATACAATGAATAAATATGAATTTTAAAGAAAGAGATGTGGCCAGAAGAAAAACTACAAAATAAAACACTGTATGGGAGTGAAAATAAGAGAAGTTCTTACCAGAATAACTCTACTAGAAGAGCATCAGAAGGACACTCTTGAAGCAGAAAGGAAATAAAAAATCTTAGTATATGAAAAATAGAAAGTGCAAAATATAGGTAAATGCAATCCTCTTAAGTTCTCTAAATTATTATTAGTTGGAAAGCATGACTATCAAAATGTACAGCCTCATTAATAATAATTGCTTTCAAAATAGAAGCAATAATGATAAAGAAAATATATTTTGAAAACAGTTTTAATCACAGTTTTTGTTACTGCTATAATTGCCTCAATTAAATTAAAGCAGCCTAAAACAAGCTTAGTTTTCCGAGAACCAGGAAAGTCATGTAACAATGTTCAAAAGAATCATTTTGTCATTTAAAGATGAGGCAACTATTATATCTTCCTTTTCAGTTTGTTTTATTTCCCACAGAGAGCAGATTGCAAAGTAATAATTAGTGCTAGTATCTTAAGAGTCTTAATTAATAAATTATCAGTTCTAGATTGGGCTAAGAGCTGTACAATGTCTTACAATGAAGTTTCCTTTTCTGAATCCAGTGTTGTTGTTGTTGTTTGTTTTGTATTTTTGTTTTGTTTTGTGTTTTTGTAATTTTCCAGTGGGCTCATGTGGTCACTGAAGAGAGAGGAAGGTGAAATAACACCTCATTCCAAGGGGGATGGTCATATCACAGTCCCTTCTCCCTCATCTCACCCTACTGTTAGGATTCTGGCATGCGTGTACTCACACCCAGTGTGTTTCTCAAGCTACTAGGTTGAGGACTCAGACTGCGTAGTTGACCATGTGGGATTCAGCCTTCCTAACCCCCATGCCCTTGGCTGGCCTCTAAATCTAGCTTAAGACTCAACTTTTGCTGCTTCTTTAAAGTAGCAATCGTTAGGTGGGAGAAGAAGATTCCTAAGTACTAGGTCATAGAAAGTAACATAACACCTTAAACCCAAGGTAGGAGTTAAAATAAATAAAAATAATAACTAAGGTAGTTAAGCATTCATAGTTAACCAGACACTGTACTATACCTCTGTGGGTATTCTTTCACTCCATCCGTAGCACTACCCTAAGTTTTAGTTTTTCTATAGTCTCCTTACCTCTAAACACATCAGATTATTACTTCAAGTTCTTTTATAACTTGTTTGCTGCTTCTCAAGGACTATTGAATATGTTGTTTGCCATGTCTGGAACTTTCTGCCCTCCTTAACTAGTAAATTCTTGTTCATTTTTTCTTTCTTTTGACATATCAGAGGAAAGTAGGTCCAATGAGCACACATAGCCATAGATAACTCAGTGTCTGCCTTTGTAACTTTCATCGTTTGTGTTGCTCTTGGTACTGCAGCACGATCCGAATTTACAGAGTACTCATTGCACAGTTTTCAGGGCAAGTTCATCCTTTGCTTCAATTTATGCACAATGATAGGGAACGAAGGTTTATGCTTAATTTTCCAAACTCTATGTTCCTTGACAAGACTATAAATTCCATGAGGGAAAGGACCATGTTTGTCTTCTTCAGAGTTCTCCTTTTCTGCTCCTACAGCTGTCAAAGTTTGAGTCTACCTCCTGCATATGGCATTTTTTCAAACTTTCCATTTTTTTAGCTATAGGGCTTCAATGTGTGTATCTAAGGAAGTGTTGTCTATTTTCAAAGCCTTCTTTAAAATAATCAAATATAGGGCACATGTGTTTTTTATAGTCTTCCGACCTAACAGTCTTATGTATTAGGATTTCCAGTTTCTCTCATGCAAAACCTGAGGTATCCTATTTCTATGAATTAAAAACTTTTTAAACATAAAATATTGGCCCAGCCATACTGGTACAATAGAACTGCAATATCTGCAAGACTGGGAAGCATGTGGATGATTTGGGTTCAATTGACATGGGGTACCTGTATATGCTCATGATCCCGGCTGGAAGAAAGACTGAGGAGGAGCGCACTGCAACCCGAGACCTTGCACATGGTGCTTCTCTGTTTCATGAAAAGAAATAGCAAACTAAAACAAAACAAAAAACCACAAAAGACTTATTTTTAAAAATGTATCATTCTTTGCTTTACATTTACTCCTTTTTGGGCATATCTGTGCATACATACGTAATAGTATGTCTAAACATAGACCTTGGTCTTCTTTGAGTTTCTCCCTGTTATTATTGCTTTTTCATTCTGGTTTTCATGTTTTGTTTTATGGTACGATTTGATTGTTTTGGGTTTTCTTTTCCATCATTTTGCCATGTTTTGGTGTCTGTATACTTTAGACACTGACGTCTGTGTGTGTGTATATATAAATACACACAGAAAAATGCACCTAACGAAGTATCCAGCTTGAAGAATTCTCAAAAACTGAAGACACCAGTTTAATGTATGACCAAATCAAGAAACAGAACATAAGACACTCCCTAAAAAGCCTCCCTTCCTGCATCTGGCTAGCCACCACTTGTTCAAGGAAAGCCACTCTCTTGACTTTTAACTGTAGGTGTTTTTATTTCACCTGTCTTTGTACTTTATAGAAGTGAAATCCTACGGCATGTATACTTTTATATTTGGTTTCTGTTATTAAACATCATGCTTATAATTTTATCATTTTGTTAACATGGGTTTACAGGTGCTCTTATCTCAATGTTGGTATTTGAACATCTGATGCCCCAGTGCATTTTATTTTTGATAGCCTGAGTGGTTTCAAGTCTAAGGTGACTGTGAAAAGCTCTGCTGTGAACACTCTAGTCTTTTCTGTTGAATATATACTAAAGATACTGGGTCAACAGTGATGAGAGTTCTGATTACTTCATATCCTATCCAGTACTTACTATTGTTACTCTTTATTTCTGAAGAGTACTAGAAGTCTTCAAAAAGTTCATGGAAATATGTATCATGAAAACAGTTGGTGGATTTCAGTTATTCTTTTGCACCAAAATAAACTCTTTTTTTTTTTTAGAGGTTTTTCCTATAGGGCACGTGCACTCGCCAAACAGACAGAGAGAGACAGAGAGACAGAAAGCGAGAAATCACCCCCCAGTGGGGATGGCCACGTTGCAATCCCTTCTCCTCCATTCTCCTCTCAGGATCTTGGGCACGCATGCACACATGCTCGGCGTGAGTTTTAAGCCACCGGGTCCGGGACGCGAACCGCAGTCGACTACGTGGGAGTCCAGCAACATAGCCATTACGCTAACTGCTGGTCCCAATAAACTCATCTTTTAATTCCATTTTTTTCACAGACATTTTGAAGTCCCCTTGCATACAGTAGAGTTTCATTATAAGTTTCATTTCTCTCTTCTTGATAACTAATGAAGCTGAGACAACTTCTAAATATTTCTTAAAAATTTGCCATCTTTTTTTTTTCCCTTGAAGTTTTACTCGGGTGTGTGTGCTCACCAGAGAGAGAGAGAGAGAGACAATGAGAGAGAAAGTGAAAAATCACCTCCTGGGGGAATGCTCATCCCCCTCCTGTGGGAATGCTCACGCTGCAATCCCTTCTCCTCCATTCTCCTCCCAGAATCTTGGGCATGCACGCACATGCACACACCATGATTTTCAAGCCACCAAGTCCAGAACTCGAACCGTGGTCAGCAATGTGGCAGTCCAGTGATGTGAGTCCAGCAACACCATCTGCTGGCTCCACCATCTTGTTTTTTATAAAGCATTTGTTCAAACCTTTTGAATATTTTGTACTGAGTTGCTCACCTTTCTAAAAAAGTATTCTTTATATAATGTGAATGTAATGAATATATTAGGTTTTCGGTACAATCATGATGTATCTTACCATTAAAAAATGCATTATGACTTTTCTGACAACCCAATATATATTTCAAAAATGTATTCTTCCACTTTTTGGGGGTTCTTAGTCAGAAATTATTTTGTAATAGTTTTAGATTCACAGAAAAGTTTTAAAGGTAGCAGAGAAAGTTTCCACACACTCCTCATTCAGTTTCCCCTATTATTTAACCTGAGTAATTATGGTATATCTGTCACAATTAATAAACCAATATGAATAAATTATTACTAGGTAAAGTCCATGTTTATTGGATTTCCTTTGCTTTTGTCTAAAAACCCAAGGATCTGATCAAAGATACTACCTTACATTCAGCAGCAGGGGCTTCCTATGCTCTTGCTGCTGTGCTGGCTTCTTAGACTTACTTCTTTTTTTGATGACCTTGACATTTCAAGGGGTACTGGCCTGATATTTTGTGGAATGTCCTTTTGTTGAAGTCTTCTGATGTTTTTCTTGTTATGGCACAGTGGCTATGTGTTTCAAGAGGAAGATCACAGAGGCAAAGTGCTATTTTAATCTCATGATGTCTTGGGTCTATATTAATACTATCAACATGAATGATGACTTTACTGTTAATATTGATCACTTTGCTTCTTTAGGTATCGCTATTTTAATGTGACTCTTTCTCTCCCTGCCCACACTATATTTCTTGAAAGAAAGTCACTATGCTCTCTCCACAGCTAAGAAATAGGGGCTGGCCCAGCTGCAGTAGTATGCACTGCTAAGACATTGTGAATTGCAGAACAGGATCATATGGGACTCATGCCCAGGTTCAATTTCCAGTCCAACCTAAAGGTTTAGGGCAATGACTTGCAGATGTAAACACAGAGTCTGAGGCAGAAGGATCCCAAGCTCTAGGTTGCTCTGGGAAGCAAAGGAAGGCCCAGTCTGAAAAGGGGCTGGTGCCTGCCTGTGGTCCCAGCTGGAAGGCTGTGTCATAACGACTCCAACATAAGAGCCTGTCTTTAAGAAAAAGAAAGGAAAGAGGGGACAGCATGTGGCATGGTGGTTAAGGCGCTGGGCTCCCACATGGCCAACTGCAGTTCAAGTTCCAGACCCAGTGACTTGAAAATCACATCAGGCACGTGTATACATGTATGCTCAAAATCCCAACAGCAGAATGGAGGAGAAGGGATGGCTGCATTCCCTTCTGGGAATTTCTCACTTTTTCTCTAACTGTCTCTGTCCAGTGAATCTATGTACCTTATGACAAAACCTTAAAAAAAAAAAAAAAGACAGAAAAAGAGAAGGAAAAGGTTATATGGAGGGGTAAGGAAAGGGAAGAGAGAAGAAATAGAGGGCAGCTCTATGGTAAAGTGCTGCTCAAGAGAAACCAAATCCCACATGAGGACTCCAATGTGAATCTCTGGCTTGGTCACCCTGAAACATGCCAGTCACATGCAAGAACCCAGGATCTGAAAGGCCAGAGGACTGGAGGAAGAAGAGTACAGCACGGCCTGGTCCTGTGATGGATGCCCTTTCCCCGTGTTGTACATGCATGTGCTCCATCATGAAAGGGAAAAAGAAAGAGACTTTTGTCTTACCTCCTTAAAGACAGAAAATCTACATGTACTGTTTCACATGGGGGATTCTTCATTATCCCCTTCTTATTAACGTATTCATATATTATAGTTTAGCTTATAATTCAATAGTATTTTGTTTTATTGTTCACATTGTTCACATTCTGGCCATCAGGAGCTTTTTTCAGATGATTTCTGTGACCCTTTCATATTTTCTTATCACAGTATTTTTTTTTTTAGATTACTTCCCTACTTTCTAGCACCGCAAGATGGTGTAGATTCATCTCATATATTCCCTGTCCCCATCCTAGAATCAGACACTTCTCCAAGAAACTCTGGTTCCTCTTAATGGAAAATTAGAAATCAAGATCTGGGTTCTAGGAGTACTTGTGACAGCATCATCTTTGCTGTCAGGTGCCTTCAGCTGACAGAGCATGGAAATATATCTATGATACTAACCCATGTAGATATACATATAAATAAATGTCTGTCTGTTTGTATCTCTATTATTAAGCTACATGAGAGTTCATACTGAGGTATCCCATTCTTATTCATTACTACTTGTGTCATTTCAGCCTATCCATCTAGCTTTTGTGTAAACTCCACTCTAACGAGGAGAAACCTGGCTCCTATTCGTGGATATCCACTTACTTCATTGTTTTATTCTGGGATAGACATTTATAAATTTTGTTAGCATTACGACTATATCACATTTTAAAGTACTAGTAGTTGCTCTTCAGTTGACAGCATACATTTTTAACTAATCTCAGCCTACCTTCAAATAGTGCCATACCACTGCACATGTAGTAAAGGTAGCTTATAACAGTTTTCTTAATTCTTCCGTCCATCCCAATGACAAGCTAGTCACTCATTTCATGTATTCATTCACTACAGTGAAGAATATCATTGCTTTTAACATATTATTTAGATCAAATAACCGTAAGAAAAATAAAACATTTTATTTTGTCTAAATTTGTTCCTTCTTTCCTACTCTTGTTTTCTCTACAGATACCTAAGTTTCTGGTCTGTGTCATTTTCTTTTTGATTGAATAACTTTTTGTAATGATTCTTTCAGGATATGTCTACTGGTTGTGAATTCCCTCTAGTTTTGTTTATTTGGTAAAATTTTTATATATCCTCTATTTTGAAATAATTTTTCTAGATGTAGAAGTCAAGGTCAATGTGTTTTTCTACCTCTCTCTCCACAACTCTCCAAATTTCACTTTGTGATTTTCTTTCTGTCCAAGTTTCTGATTCAAATATAATTCCTATATTGTTCCTCTTGAGGTAAAATTCCTGTATTTGTTCTTCTAAAGGCTTCTTTGAAAGTTTTTTGAGACATGTACATGTTGAACTTTTCACATGTCTAGTTTCATGTTTTCTGAGTTTCCTAGGTCTGTACTTTGATGTCTGTCATTAATTCTAGAAATTTCCTCATCATTAATATATTTTTCTGCTCAGTCAATTCTCTCTTTCCTACTGGTATTCCAATTGTGCATAAAACACAACTTTTGACATTGTCCCAAAGCTGATGCATGTTTTGTTCCCCATTTTTTTTCTCCATACATTTTAGGATAGAAAATTTAAATCGACCTATCTTCATGCTCACTGATACTTTCCTCAACTATGTCCGATCTACTGATGATCTCATCAAGGACGCTATTTCTTATTACATGGTTTTTTATTTCTAGTATTTCTTTTTGATTCTTTCACAGAGCTCTTAAATCTCTGCTTACATTACTTTTCTTGTGTTCCATTTTTTCTTCATTATCTGTGACTTATAGACAATGCAAAAAATAAAACATAGTAGGTGAACCATTAATCTAATCTATTATTCCAATTATAACTTATTTTTTCCTTGTTAGAGGACTTGCATACTCAATGGAGAGAAGGAAAGTAAAAAAGTAACCCTTCCATATAGAATGATCACACTGCAATGTCTTCTCCTCTATCTCTTTTGGATACACACACACACACACACACACACACACACACGCCTGGCATGTTTTGAAATCTGTTTGATCCCGGACTTGCACCATGCAGTTGACCATGCAAGATCCAGCTGCTTCAACCACCACACTTCCTCCTCGAGATAATGTCTAAGGAGAGAGTGAAAAACTAGCACTATAAGTAAGAACAGAAGATTAAATCTTCATGATAATAGTATTCAAAGATGAAGTTAGAAATAGCCATCATCCGTTGGAATCAAGTAGTATAATTATGACAACTCTTGTTTCTGCCTGTGACAAATTAACTAGTACTAATATTCACACCACAAACAATTACAAAATTGGACAAAATACATGCAATGACTATTTTGACACTGGACTTTAGATAGCACAGAACTTCTTTCTACTGACTAAAGTAGAAAGGACATACTTTAAGTATAAAGCATTTCTAGAATAAGGAATGATCAAAATTTGTCCTAGTAAGGCTTAGAGTCAAGCCATGAAATGATCCCAGTTGTTACAAGTTTTCAATAGATACTTATACTGATCACTCATTTGGGGGAACTTGAGAACATTCTTTAACATTTTTTTACAAAGCAAAATTACAGATTTTTTTCAACAGAAAATTTTACATTCTTTTATCTGTTAAATGTTTCTTCCCTTTGCCCTTTTCACCCACTCTACCATCTACTCTCCTCCCTTATAGTCTCTGGGACCTACACTTCTCTACTATCATATATTCAGATCTTTCCATTTCTACCATAAAGTGCAGATAATTGATATGCAGTGAGTGGGGATATACAGTTTGTCTCTTGCAAAGTTTGGCTCACTTCTCTTAACATTATGTCCTCTATATTTATCCACTTTGAATCAAATGAGAATATTCTAAAACTGTGGTGATGGCTGCACATATCTGAATATCCTGTCAATTATTGTGTGCTTTAAATAACTGAAGTATATGGTATATAAATTATTTCAATAAAGCTGTCAAAAATGTTAAAATATATACTTGATTATGTTATCTCAAGATACAAACCCTCTCAATGACTTCTCAGTCTATTCAAAATAAAATTCAGACTGATAATAAAAAACAAGAAATTAAACAAATGAGAGTGGTAGTGCTAGGGACTCTACCTTCTTCATGTGAAATAGCAACATCATAGCTCATTCTAATAATGCCCTTTAAACTCAGTAACAACCCAATGTCTCCAAGACTTAGGTCTTCCCCTGTGTTTAGGAGTCTAACCATATACTGACATCTTTTCCTGATCTCTCCCAGACTTCCTACCAAGATAAAAATGACCCATGTCTCCATAACTCTCCTTTTTCTGTACTTACATGTAATTAACTACATGTAAGTCTTATATTTTGCTAAATTAGCTGCTTTTATGTGAAACACTCCTAGTGGCTTTTTTTTAGGCATTCAGGATATAGGCTTTTCCTATCTGCCTTAATAGGCCTTATTTGCTGCAGTTTTGTCCATGGATAAAGAAGGCAGAATAAAAATGTTAATCTATAGTCTTAGTTCAGAATCCCAAAAGATTAAGAACTTGTCACCATAAGCCCTATGTGAAAATTTGTCACACACACACATACAGGCACAGACATTCATGCTTTATTTAATCATTGTTGATGCCAAGCCAAGGGAAAATTTAAATCATATTTTTTTTTCACTTATAACTAATCAGGAGCAAAGGCCAGGATTACAAAGGGGGCCATTTCTTCTCCATTTTCAGAGTGCAACATCTCAGTTGAATTTATAAGAACATAGGGTAGCTGTCTCCTCTGTGACAGATTGTTTCCAAATATATATCTTCAGTCCTGAGCCCTCCCTGTAGGCTCACTACTTACTCTTTGTTCTTTATTTCCTCCTGGGAATACGTTGGTATCTGGATCTTTCTAGGTCTCCATTCTAAATAATTCATGACATTCTTTTTATTTTTTTTTTATTGCCAGAGGGTTAATATGCTCATCAGAGCAAGAGAGAGAGAGAGAGAGAGAGAGATCTTCACCCCTATGGGGCATAGTTGCATCACAATCCCATTTGCTCAGTATTTGGGGCATGAATATTTCCAATATGTTTCTGAAGCTACCAAGACTAGATTTGAACCACACTCAGCTATGTGAGATCTGGCTCCCTTATGCACTGTGCTATAGGGCCAGGCCTATGACATTCTTGTACATGTTGTTGACATGGTTTGAAAATGTGTGCCCTTGAAAGCATGTGTTAGAAATTTAATTTCCAATATGATGGTGTTTGGAGGGAACGCCAAAGGGAGGTGTTTTGATCACAAAGGCTCCACTATCATGAATAGGCTAATGTTAATTACAAAATGGCTTGTAAGAGGGGCTGGGAGCTTCATCTTTTTCTCTTGCCCTCCTGTCATATGATACCTTCCACCATGGGGTGATGCAGCAACAAGACCCTTGCTAGGATATTGACCCTTGATCTTGCTTTGGCTCAAATAAGAGCAAATATGTTTTGGGTTTGTTTTTTTTTTTTTTTTTCATTGTAAATTACGAAGTCCTAAGTATTCTTTTTTTAATTCATTTAATTTATTATTCGTATTGTTAAATTTTTGCTATAAGGCACTTGCACTCACCAGAGAGAAGTGGAGAGCGAGAGATAAAAGGAAAGTGAGAAAGCAAATCACCAGGTCTGGGGCTTGAACTGCAGTTGGCCATGTGGAAGTCCATCACCTTAACTACCACACCACCTGCTGGTGAAATATTCTGTTATAGTCCACAAACAAACTATGACAATCATACACTTCTGTGATAACATATTTGGCTTCCTCCTTTTCACTTTATCATGTACCAAATTAGTCTCTTGATTCAAATCCTTATTTTAGGACTTAATTCTGGAGAGTTAAATTCAAGACAATTATTTGGCTCATATACTGCTCATAGTTTTTAATTATCTGCAATATAAAACCCAAACTTCTTAACTAATACAGCCTTTGGTGACTCATCCAAATTGTCATTTCTAATGTTCTTTCTCAATACATTCACCATGGGACACTTTATTATAGGCAGATCAGTCCTGTGCTCTTCCATACCCATCTCACGTTCTCCTGTCCCTGCTTTTCCATTCATATTATTACTCCTATTTGGAATTTGCCAGTATAGAATGATTAAAAGCACAAGTTCTGAAAACACGCTCCACATTCATATCCTGGTTCTGCCACTTACTAATTATGTGTTCTTTATCAACTGCTTAGTCTCTCTATGCCTTCATCTGTCCATCTATTTCATGGGAAAATAATGGTATTAAACTCATACATAATGTGGCTGCGGCAAAAAAACAAACAAACAAAACAAAAACAGAATATCCACGGTGGGGCCCCATTATTAGTAAATATGCAATAAATGCCACCTATTATTTTACCATCCCTAAATTTTACCAATCTCCAAAGCTAAGATCAACCCTTCCCTTAACAGTACTTTTTTTAAACCAACATAAGCATTGCTACCTTTGAAGTCTCTGTTCACCTGTGTTTTCTACTTTGCATTTACTTTCTATCATGTATTATAAGTAAATACATTTAATTCCCCTAGCAACAGTAAGCTCTTTAAAAAGAAAGATAAATTCCCTTTTATCCAATGCAATGTTTAACACATAGTACATATTCAATAAATATTTAATGAGTAATTTTATTTCTACCACAAAATAAAAAGATACAGCACATTTAATGCACATCAAGTTATAAGATCTTAACCAATTTCACCACAAAATCAATAGAAAAATCTCCAATTAAGAGCTACATCTGACCACCAAGGAATAAGTCATAAGTTTGAAATGCGGAAGTTGTATAGTAGTTTAACTTCATTTGCTTCTCTTTACCAGGTATCATGACTGATTCCACTGTGGAAATTTGCTATGTTACAAGGAAAACAATACAACAAAAGGAAAACCTAGACATGGCTTTGTTGTTGTTTTCCCTGTTGCACAACCTCTAGGCCAAAATATTATTTCCAATTACCCCTTATGATTATAATCACACAGAAATTCTAATGAGCCCAAACACTCACAAAGAAACATTATTTTAATTCAAACATATGTCTCTCCCCAGTCTTTCTTCTGCTTCCAGACTCAGAATCTGTTTCACTCACATAAACAAATAATCACTGTGTTAAGATGGTGATTTGGAGGGCAGTTACATGGAACAACGTCTGCTCTATAACTGACGGTGCCTATTTATCTATCATATGAGCTCAACGCTCTAACTGCAAGCCACTGCCAATTTTGGAGACTGGGCTTTCACCATACTTTACAGGAAAATCTAGGATGATGCTTCTATCAAACTAATAAGAGTTGGAGCTCAGGATTTTTTTTTTTATTTCTGTTTAATTTTCAGTCAAAATACAATTGTTATTTTAGAAAAATGGAATTTTTATAAGACTCTAATACAGAGCATATTTATTTATTTAGTAGAGAGATATTTACCATAGGATACGTGAGCTCATGGGAGAGATGGAGAGAAACAGAGAGACAGAAAGTGAGGAATCACCCCAGGGTAATTGCTACACCACAATCCCTTCTCCTACATTTTCCTCTCCTGATTTTGGGTACACACACACACACACACACACACACAGCGTGAATTTCAAGTTGTAAGGCCCAGGACTTGAATTGTGGTCAGCCATGTGGGAGTCCAGCAATATAACCATGACGCCATCTGCTGTCCCCAGAACACATTTGTAATGTATCTGCAGAGTATGGGTCACCGTGCTGATTGCTTCAAGGGATTCTACGAAAATGAGACAAAATTTCTGCCCTTATAGGAGCATTTTGAAATTTTAGATGAGTGCTCAAGCATGTACAAGATTGTAAGAAAACCTACATATGAAACATAAGTGTCATTGGAATGAATTTTTTTTTTGTATTTTTAGTCTTTTCCATTCTGACAGGAGTTAGAGTGGTATCTCGTTGTGATTTTTATCTGCATCTCCTGTATGATGAGAGATGTTGAGCATTTCCTCATATGCTTTTTGGCTGTTCATATGTCTTCCTTAGAGAGATTTTTGTTCAGCTCATTTTTCCATCTTTAATTGAGTTAATACTTCTTATTTCAGGTAAGCCACTTGAGTTCCCTGTGTATTCTGGCTATCAGTTCCTTATTTGAGGCATAGTTTACAAAATTACTCTCCCACTGTGAGGGATGTCAATTCACACTAATTACTGCATACTTTGCTGTGCAGAAACTTCTTAATATGATATAATCCTACTTTTCTGTTTTGGGGATTATGGCTTGTACTTTGGGAGTCTTATTTAAGAAGTCTTTACCTACCCTAATGTCTTCAGATTTTCCCTATCTTTTTCCACCAGTAGTTTTATATTTTGAGGTCTTCGGTTTAGACTTTTGATCTATTTTGAGTTGATTTTTGTTAATTTTGAGAGGTAGGGGTTCAGATTTATCTTTCTGCAGGTGGATAACGAGTTTTTCCAGCACCATTTGCTAAAGAGATTTTCCTTTTGCCAATGGATTGACTGATACCCTGTGTCAAAAATCAGTTGGCTATGGGGACCAGCAGTTAGCATAATGGCTATGTCACTGGACTCCCACGTAGTCGACCGTGGTTCAAGTCCCAGACCC
>NW_006159798.1:1333899-1348116 GCF_000334495.1 Tupaia belangeri chinensis
TTTTTTTTTGTATTTTTAGTCTTTTCCATTCTGACAGGAGTTAGAGTGGTATCTCGTTGTGATTTTTATCTGCATCTCCTGTATGATGAGAGATGTTGAGCATTTCCTCATATGCTTTTTGGCTGTTCATATGTCTTCCTTAGAGAGATTTTTGTTCAGCTCATTTTTCCATCTTTAATTGAGTTAATACTTCTTATTTCAGGTAAGCCACTTGAGTTCCCTGTGTATTCTGGCTATCAGTTCCTTATTTGAGGCATAGTTTACAAAATTACTCTCCCACTGTGAGGGATGTCAATTCACACTAATTACTGCATACTTTGCTGTGCAGAAACTTCTTAATATGATATAATCCTACTTTTCTGTTTTGGGGATTATGGCTTGTACTTTGGGAGTCTTATTTAAGAAGTCTTTACCTACCCTAATGTCTTCAGATTTTCCCTATCTTTTTCCACCAGTAGTTTTATATTTTGAGGTCTTCGGTTTAGACTTTTGATCTATTTTGAGTTGATTTTTGTTAATTTTGAGAGGTAGGGGTTCAGATTTATCTTTCTGCAGGTGGATAACGAGTTTTTCCAGCACCATTTGCTAAAGAGATTTTCCTTTTGCCAATGGATTGACTGATACCCTGTGTCAAAAATCAGTTGGCTATGGGGACCAGCAGTTAGCATAATGGCTATGTCACTGGACTCCCACGTAGTCGACCGTGGTTCAAGTCCCAGACCCGGTGGCTTAAAACTCACACCGGGCATGTGTGCGTGCGTGCCCAAGATCCCGAGAGGAGAATGGAGGAGAAGGGATTGCGGCATGGCCATCCCCCCTGGGGAGTGATTTCTCACTTTCTATCTCTCTGTCTCTCTCTCTCTCTGTCTGGCGAGCACACGCGCCCTATAGCAAAAACCTCTCCAAAAAAAAAAAAAAATCAGTTGGCTGCATGTTTTGGCATTTATTTTGGGGGTTTCTATTCTATTCCATTTGTCTACTTGTCTGTTTTTATGCCAATATCATGATGTTTTAATGATCACAGCTTTATATTTTTGGGTTAGGGAGTGAGATACCACCCACTCTACTCTTCTTGTGCAGGATTGCTTTGGCAATATAGGGTCTTTTATGATTCCAGACAAATTCTATGATTGTCTTTTCTAGATCTGTGAAAAATGTCTCCGTTATTTTGATTGATTGGAATTGTGTTAAATATGTGGGTTAATTTGAGTAGAATTACCATTTTGATACTAATTTTTCCAATCTAGGGAAATGGGATGTCCTTCTACTTATTTGTGTAATTTTCAATATATTTTAAAAAGATTTTCAGAGTTTTCTTTATAAAGGTCTTTGATTTATTTAGTTAGGTTTATCCCTAGCTATCTTACACATTTTGTGGCTATGATAAAAGGGATTCCTTTCTTCATTTTTACCTCTGTCAGCTTGTTGTTCATATATAGAAATGCCATAGATTTTTGGATGTTGATTTTTGTATCCTGCCACTTTATTCATTTATTACTTCAAGAAGTTTTTCCATGGAAACCTTGGGTCTTCTACGTATACCAACATGTTATCTGCAAATAAAGTTTATTTTCAACTCTTGTCTATTTGAAGGCTTTTTATATTATTCCCTTTTCTGACTGCATTGGCTAAGACTTCTAGTATTGAAAGGAGTGTAGAAAGTGCTGCCCAAGGAAATTTGAGTCATATGCTTCATTGTTTCTAAAATAAAGACTGTGTTAAAGTATACTGGCCTGAGAAAGTCTCTGTACTCCTGCTCTGGCTTCTGTAAACAAACTCCAACCTCACTTGGAAGGCTGAATTCTTGGTTAGTTGCTAAGTTACAGCCAATTAGAGAAGGTAGGCTTCAATCAAGCACAGACATCCCTCCCGCCTTTTAAATTCTGTCAATGCCAACTTCAAGATGTAACAAATCATATTATTTCTCTACCTCATGCCCTCACTTCCATTTTTGTATGTTACTTTCCTGTTCTAAAATATAAGTATGCCTGACTATGAGGCTACCTGGTGTCCCTTGGAAGCCATTTGGGGGAAAGGGGGCGATCCCTGATTTAAATCATGTTTTTGCTCAATTAAACTTTAGTAAATTAAATTGTCTGAAGTTTGTCCTTTAACAGCTCTAAATTGATTTAGTAAATAACTACATGACTCTGTAATAACATGTATAGAAGATGTAATAGCTCTCTGAAATTGGAGACATTTCTTCTGTATAGTCATTATCAATAATTGTCAGCATTTAGCTGACAGAAATTTAGTTCTAAGAAATTGGCATTCACTTTCAGTGTCAGACCTCACCATGTGCACTTCTGTGAAATAAACCTCCATGAAAACTAAAGGTGGTTCCCAGACAAATAAGGTTCTTTTACTCTGAATATCAGATTTATTTTTGCTTATCCCCCTCCCTATCCCACTTTGTTGCCTTCTCCACCTAACACACTCTGCATGGCAAGAGGCTTCTTCAGTGCAAAATTTTCTGCTTCTATAGTGTCAGTGCAGAGGTCATAAATTAGAGATTGATGGTAAGATTGGTAGTACAATTAAAGGCTTCCATTATTTTCAAGGAACTGTACTAAGAAAGCTACATGTATAATCCCTTGATACTGTCATAAAAAATCTTGTGATTCGGGCCAGCTGGTGGTGTATTTAAGGTGGCTGGATCTTACATGACTGACTGTGCAGTTCAAATCATGGACCTGGTGATAAAAAACACTCCAGATACATGTGCCTATGTGTCCAAAATCACAAGAATAGAAAGGAGGAGAAGAGATTGTAGCGTGGTCATCCCCCTTGAGGAGTGGTTTCTCTTTTCCTCTATTTCTTTTGTCTTTCTGTCTTTCTTGGGCACATGCATATGCTCTGTAGCAAAACAAAATTAAGTAACTAAATTTTAAAAAATGTTGTAAGTTATGTAACATGCTTTTATTATGCAGATGAAAAAACTGAGGCTCATAAACATTAAATAAATTGTTCAACTTTCTCCACTGTCAGAGGTCAAATCGAATAAACTTGATCTGATTTTAAGCTCCACTCCCAAACTATGCCTTGGCAATAATCTCTGAATTTTTTGTTCTAAGATCTTTAGGTGCTTAATAAAAACATTTCAATTGGACATTCATTCGGTTACCACTATTCCCAGAGCCTGTCTTGCTGCAGATCAGGAAAAAGTGGCAGCTAGTGGGGGAATCTGAGGCAGGAGACCACATCAGGTTTCGTCCAGCCTCCCAAGCCATCCCAGGTACATCTGTCTACTGCCATTATCCTCTGAGCCTGCACTGGTGTGGACCAGGGAGATGCACCCGCTAATGAGGAAAGCTGAGGGCAGGAGAGTGCTCCAGGCTTCTTACTGCTTCCCAAATTGTCCCAGGAATATTTTGAGACTTCAAGTTTTCTGGGACCAGCAGATGGCATAATGGTTACATCGCTGGACTCCCACATAGATTACTATGGTTCAAGTAAGGGACCTGGTGGCTTAAAACTCAAGCTGGTGCTTGTGCGTACATACCCAAAACCCAGAGAGAAGAATGGAAAAGAGATTGCAGCATGTCCATGTCGCCTAGGGGGGTAATTTCTCACTTTCTGTCTCTTTGTCTCTCTTTGTCTCTCCAGCAAATGCATACATCCTAAAGCAAAAATCTCTCTAACTAAAAGAAATAAAAGAGCAACTTCATAGTTTTCTGAACCTTGCAGCGCACTATGACACATGGCTTCTTTTCCCTTTTCCAGCTGAAAATTTCCAGGTTAGTTCCAGGTGCAGCAGTCTCAAGAGACTCAAGAGACTGGGAAAGGAACCAATACCTAAAGGTGACGATATACACTCTCTGACTAGAAGATAAGGTCCTCTACCAAGAACACATATGATAAGTAGAGCTCTTCTTCCCTCCCCAGAAACACATATGATAAGTAGAGCTCTTCTTCCCTCCCCAGAAACTATAGATTTGAAAACAAAAAAAGCAGGAAGTAGTGTAAAATCTACCAGATGAGTAGAAATCAGTGCAGAGGTGCAAAAAGTAAAACAAGGGGAAAACAAGGAGATAACTCTTCCTCAAAGGAGCAGAGCAACTCTTCTTCAATCACAGACAGCACAAAGGACTTTGCAGAAATGGCTAATAGACTTCAAAATATTCATGGTGACAGAGATGAGGAAGTCTTCTAGGATTTGAAGAATGGGAAGATATATTCAAAGTACCAAAAGAAAAATAATTGCAACCAATATTACTATACTCAGCAAGATTATCCTTCAAATGAGAAGAAAATATAGAGATATTCTCAGATAAACAAGACCTGAAAGAATTTACCAACACCAGACCAGCTCTTCAAGAAGTTCTGAAGGGAGTATTATACCAAGATAGACACCTTTAAAAAATCAGTCAGAACTACTAGAGATGAAGACAGTAATATAGGAAATCAAGACCTCTCTTAAAAGTATGAATAATCTCTGTACTCTATGACTGAAAATGATTGTCTAAAGGATATAGAAACACAGTATATAGATGTAAATACTAGATATAGTGTGTGTGAAATAGGAGGGTCTGAGGAAGGACATTTGGGGGAGGGACAAGGAGGTAAAACATTAATGACACGAAGAGGTGTGGTATTATCTGTTGAAGATATTTTGTAGTTTTATCAACAGTACTAGGGAGAAATGTTCACCTGTTGAAATATCCATTTTGTAAGACAAATAATAATGTGATTGAATGTATGGAAGAAAATGAAATGGGGAAAAAAAAAGTATGAATAGTAGACTGGGTATGGAAGAAAATGAAATGGGGAAAAAAAAAAGTATGAATAGTAGACTGGACCATACAGAAGACAGAATCTCTGAGCTGGAAAACAAAAGCTTTGATTTAGATAAAACCACCAAA
Organism: Tupaia belangeri chinensis; assembly: GCF_000334495.1. Taxonomy (NCBI): domain Eukaryota; kingdom Metazoa; phylum Chordata; class Mammalia; order Scandentia; family Tupaiidae; genus Tupaia; species Tupaia belangeri. Next base: position 1,338,762 of record NW_006159798.1, read on the forward strand.
AATAATAAATTAAAAAATGAGGACAACATATGGGAAATATTAGATACTATGAAATGCCCAAATATTTGAATACTATATATTCCAGAAGGTGAAGAACTGGACAAGGGCATAGAAAGTCTATTCCATGAAATACATCCAAACCCAATAAATGAAAAGAACCCCAAATAGAATCAACCCAAGAAGATCATTGCCATGGCACATCATAGCCAAAATGGCCAAAACCACACATCAAAACAAGATACTAAAAATGGCAAAAGAGAAATATCCAATTACTTACAAAGGTTATGCCATCAGGCTAATAGTAGACCTCTCAGCAGAAACAATGTCTGCAATGAAAGAATGAGAAGATATATTCAAAGAACCAAAAGAAAAACAATTGCAGCCAATAGTACTTTACCCAGCAAGATTATCCTTCAAATGGGAAGAAAATATAAAAATATTCCAGATAAACAAAACTCAAAAGAATTTGGGAACCAGCAGTTAGCGTAATGGCTATGTCGCTGGACTCCCACGTAGTCGACCGCAGTTCGTGTCCCGGACCCGGTGGCTTAAAACTCACGCCGGGCACGTGTGCGTGCGTGCCCAAGATCCCGAGAGGAGAATGGAGGAGAAGGGATTGCGGCGTGACCATTCCCCCTGGGGGGTGATTTCTCGCTTTCTGTCTCTAATGTCTCTCTCTGTCTGTCTGGCGAGCGCACGCGCCCTACAGTGAAAATCTCTCCAAAAAAAAAAAAAAAAGAATTTACCAACACCAGACCAGCTCTTCAAGAAGTTCTGAAGGGAGTGTTATACCAAGAAAACTATGGAGAGATACAGAGAAATAAGAGAATGAAAAACAACCACAAAATGGCTAACATAATAGTAGGCACAAGACTGTAAATATTAATAATAATATTGAATGTGAATGGACTAAATTCTCCGATCAAGAGACATAGACTGACTGAATAGGTAAAATAAACAACAACAAAAAAAATGGAAACCATCTACCTGTTGTGTACAAGAAATGCACCTCATGGATAAAGACATACATAGACTAAAAAGTGAAGAGCTGGAAAAAGGTATTCCAAATGGAAACCAAAAAAAGGGCTGGAATTGCAATACTGATTTCAGACAAATTAGACTTTAAAACAAAAACTGTAAGAAGAGACAAAGAAGGGCATTATATAGTAATAAAAGGGTTAATTCATCAAGAAGATATAACTCTTATAAATATCTATGCATCCAACACAGGAGCACACAAATACATGAAGGAAAGGCTACTAGATCTAAAAGGAGAAATAGACTGCAGCACACTAATCATTGGAGATCTCAACACTCTACAATCTCCTTTGGACAGACCATTTAGACAAAAAATAAGCAAAAAGATACAGGATCTAAACAATACCATAAAAGAAATGAACTTGAGAAACATCTATGGAACCTTCCACCCAAAAACCACAAAATATAAATTATTCTCACCTCAGCATGGAAACTTTTCAAAGACTGACCACATGATAGGGCACAAAATAAGCCTTTACAGATTCAAAGGCATAACAACATATCCAGCATCTTCTCTAACCATGAGGAAATAAAATTTGATATTAATTTCAGAAAAAGAAACTTGAAGATACACAAACATATGAAAACTAAACAACATACCCCTGAATGAATTCATAACTAATGAAGGAATTAATACTGAAATCAAAAGATTAATTGAAACCAATGATAATATGCACACACATTTCCAAAATCTTCGGGCATGGTAAAAACAGTCGTAAGTGGGAAGTTCATAGCAATAGTGTGCATAAGAAAGTATGGAAAGGTGGCAAATGGACAACCTAGCATCATGCCTCAGGAAACTGAAAGACAGCAACAACAACACCAAAATCCAGAAAGTACCAGGAGAAAAATAAATAAGAATTTGAGCCAAAATAAATGAAATAGAAAATAAGCAAACTATACAGAAAATAAATGAAACCAAAAGCTGGTTCTTTGAAAAGATAAACAGATTGGCACAACATTAGCTAGATTAAGAAGAGAGAAAGTAATCAGATAAAGTAAATTTGTAATGAAACAGGCAATATTACAATAGACATAATAGAAATACGAAAAATATTGTTAGAGGATACTATGAGCTACTATAACAAGAAAACTTGGATGAGACAAACAAATTCCTGGACAGATATATTCTACCAAGATTAAATTAGGAAGACATAGAAAGTCTGAATAGACTAATAATAAGCAATGAGACTGAAACAGTAATAAACGGCCACCCTACAAAGAAAAGCCCAGGTCCTGATAGCTTCACTTCTGAAGTCTACAAAACTTTTAAAGAAGAGATAACCGCCATTCTACTCAAATTATTTCTATAAATAGAAATCCAAAAGGAAAGAATCTTCCCAAATTCATTTTGTGAAGCCTCTATCACCGTCATCCCCGAAACAATTAAGGACATGACCAAAAAAAAAAAAAACCAAAAAACTACACACCAATATCTCTGATGAATATAGATGCAAAAATTCCCAACAAGATAATTGCAAAATCATATCCAACAATATATAAAATGATTATACACCATTATCAGGTAGGCTTTATTTCAATAGTGCAAGGGCTTTTCAGTATATGCAAAACTATAAATGTTATACACCATAGAAACAGAAAGATAAAAACCACATGATCATATCAATCAATGCAGAAAAAGCATTTAATAAAATACAACATGCTTTCATGATTTAAGACTTTTAGAAAAATTAGCATAGATCATTTCTAAGCACATTTAAAGGCATCTATGAAAAACTCATAACTAACATCATACTGAATGGGAAAAACTAAAAGCTTTTCCTCAAAAACTGGTATAACACAAGGCTGCCCACTTTTTGCACTCCTTTTTGGTATAGTGCTCAAAGTCCTAACCAATGCAATCAGAAAGAGACTAAATAAAAGGCATTCAAATAGAGAAAGAAGAGGTAAAATTATCTATTTGCAGATGACATGATTATATCATAATACGACCCAAAGGCTTCCATGAAAAAAATTCCTGGAAGTGATAAATCAACATAGCAAAGTGGCAGGATAAAAATGAACATATAAAAATCTATGGCATTTATATATACCAACAACAAGAAGACCAAGGTAGAACTGAAGAAAGCAATCCCATTTACCATAACCCAAAAAAGGACTTATCCAAGAAATAAATCTAACCAAAGAAGTCTAAGAACTCTAGAAGGAAAACAATGAAAATATAGAAAAAGAAATCCAAAATGACACAAAAATATGGAACGACTTCCCATGTTCCTGGATTGGAAGAATTAATATGATCAAAATAGCAATTCTACTCCAATTAATCTATATATTTAATGTGATCCCAATAAAATAACTAGAGACATTCTTAACAGATCTAGAAAATACAAATTATAGAATTTGTCTGGAATCATAAAAGGCCGTGTATTACCAAAGCAATCCTGTGCAAGAATAGTAGAGCAGGAGCTATCTCACTCCCTGATCCAAAAATATATTGCAAACTGTGATAATCAAAACAGCTTGGTGGGACCAGCAGTTGGCATAATGGCTATGTTGCTGGACTCCCATGTAGGTGACTATGGTTTTAGTCCCAGACCTGGTGGATTAAACTCATGCCAGGTGCATGTATGTGCATGTGTGCCCAAGATTCCAAGAGGAGAATTGAGGAGAAGGGATTATGGTGTGGCCATCCCCCTTGGAGGGTGATTTCTTGCTTTCTGTCTTTCTTTCTGGTGAGTGCATGCACCTATAGCAAAATCCTCTCCAAAAAACAAACAACAACAACAACAAAAAAGCAGAGTATTGGCACAAAAACAAACAGGTGGACCAATTGAATAGAATAGAGCCCCAGAAATAAACCCAAAACATACAGCTAAACAACTTTTGAAAAAGAGCATAGTCAATCCAACGGGGAAAAGAAAACCTCTTTAGCAAATGGTGCTGGAAAAACTGTATATTTACCTGCAGAAAGATGAATCTGGATCCCTGTTTCTCACCATTAACAAAAATCAACTCAAAGTGGATCAATTATCTAAATTCAAGACCTCAAACTATAAAACTACTGGTGGAAAATACTAGAAAAACTCTGGGAGACACTGGAGTAGGCAGAGTCCTTAAATAAGACCCTCAGTGCATAGGCAATAATCCCAAAAATAGACACATGGGATTACATCAGATTAAAATGTTTCTGCACAGGGAAAGACACAGCAATTAGTGTGAATCAACAACCCTTGGAATGGGAGACTGTTTATTTAAACTATGTCTCATATAAAGAGCTGATAACCAGAATTCACAGGGAACTCAAGAAGCTTACCTGAAAAAAAAAAAAAAAAAAAAGATTAACCCAATTAAAGGATGAGAAATGATCTGAAAAAAAAAAAAAACAACTTTCTAAGGAAGACATATGAATAGCCAAAAAGCATACAAAAAATGCTCAACATCCCTCATCATAAGAGAGATACAAATCAAAAGCACGAGATACCACCTAACCCCAGTCAGAATGGTGAAGATTAAAAAAACAATAAATGACAAGTACTGTTCAGGATGTGCTGAAAAGGGAACCTTCACACACTGTTGGTGGGAATGTAAATTAATTCAACCACTATAGAGAATAATTTGGAGATTCCTCAAAGATTTACAAGTAGAACTATCATATGATCCATCTTTTTCTATCAATTTATTTATTCATGGCACATATACTCTATGGAATACTACTCGGCCATAAAAATACAAGACCTTGGCATTTGATAGAAAGTGGAAAGAGGAGGCTCTGAGGAAGGACATTTGGGGGAGGGACAGGGAGGCAAAGCATAAATGGCACAAAGAGGTGTGGTATTATCTGTTGAAGATATTTCGTAGTTTTATCAACAGTACTAGGGAGAAATGTTCACCTGTTGAAATATCCATTTTGTAAGACAAATAATAATGTGATTGAATGTATGGAAGAAAATGAAGCGAAAAAAAAAATAAAATAGTAAAAGGAGATTGAATGTATGGAAGAAAATGAAGCGAAAAGAAAATAGTAAAAGAAAAAAAAAAAGAAAATGGACGAATATGGAAGCTTTATTGCTGAGCAAAGCAAGCCAGGCTATGAACGAGAGACACTGTACATCTCTAGTTAATATATACCAACTCCCGTACTCTGTGGTGGAAACTGAAAGATCAGTGTATAAAAAAGCATGGGACATTGTTATGGATACTTAAGACAGTGTGAGAAGAGGGTTGGAGAATGGAGAGAGTGAGAGGAAGGGAATCAAGGAGAAAAAAAAAAAAACATAGAAGAAAGATATTTATAGGACACAGAAATGGATGATTATCTGTTGATGATAACATATTTGGTATCTTCAGCTTGACTGATGTGAAGTATATTTATGTTGGGTAAATTCACTTTACAAGTTGTAGTGATGTATAGTGATTGAAAATATAAAAGAAATTTTAAAAAATTGATTGGGTCAATGGAGAGTTTGCCCAGTAGCTTTTACTGACATGGAAGCAAACATAAAAGTGTCCAAGGTAGCTAAACCTATGCCTGGCCAAGTCCTTGTTCTTGGGAAAAAGTTAATTGTGACAGAGAGATCAGCGTTTGCTCTCTATAATTGGAATTCATATAAATATTTGCTCTGAAATATGCTATTTTTACTGACCACATTTATGCAAAATAGATGAGAGGAAAAAATTCAAAGCGGTGAGATGTTATGAGAACTAAACTAAGTCAGGGTGAGAACATAGGCACCTAGGACAAACCCTCCAATGGAGCTCTGCTTCTCAGGAAATGTTTAAATCTGAGCCATAACTAAGATCCTGGGGTTGAGTTAAAGGACTTGGCAAACCAGTGGTCAAATGACAATTTCTCATCACTGAAGTTTTGTAGGGCAACTGTATACAAGAGAGGTAAGACGTACTATTTCAATGAAGGAAATATACTAGCATTTGTTAAAAGCCACCACAAGTTGTTATTCATAAGATTTACCTTTCTTTCTTTTTTTTTCCAGAGAGATTTTTGCAAGATTTACCTTTCTTAAAAGGGAGTGCAACTATTAGTATTTCCTGGCAGCTATTAGTATTCTAATTTTAACAAAAAGGAAATTGAGGTTCAGAGCAATTATATAACATTTCTCAAATTACCAAATTAGTAATTTTCTTTTCTTTGTCTTTATTTTTATCTATTTATTTTAGCACACACCTTTTAGTATATTAAAAAACAAGTCTCAAACTGACACATAATAATTGTACATATTTGAGGTGCAATATGACTTTTTTCTCTTTTTAAAATTTGTTTTAATTTCTTCTATACCCTTAATTACTACACATCACTATAACTTATAAAGTGAATTTACCCAACATGAATACACTTCACACCAGTCCAGTTGAAGATACCATACATCTTATCATCAACAGATAATCATCCATTTTCCTATGCTATAAATGTCTTGCCTGTCTATTTTAAATCCAGAATTAAAGCTGTCTTTATTTCTCACTTCAGATAACATCATACACATGCTCACTCCTATATTTGGGAGTACAACACACACACACACACACACACACACACACACACACACACAAAACCATTCCCTCAATGTGTATACAGTTTTTTTAAAAAAAAATTCTTATAGATATTTTGTTTGTTATGTTTGTTTTAGCTAGAGCTTTTGTTTTGGTGTGAGAATTGGTTGAAATGGCCTCTTTTTCTAAGGAAACCAATGAATCTTGATGCCTGATAATTGAGTTTTTGAGTATGGAGGGTTAGAAATGACTTTCAAAAAGAAAAGTATAGCCTAACAATTGTTGGTCTTTTTGTTACTCAAGAAGCTTATATCGACTTCTGAATTACTGACAAAAGGTGAAAAGCAGCTTTACGAATGTTTAAGTAAATGTAAGCATGCAATACCCATGAATAAGGACCCAAAAGACCACAATAATTCAATTACTGGTCCTCTTTTTCATGCAGATAGAAGGATGTTTACATTTACTAAAACACTCTACTGTCTTCTTTATATCTAATATGAGCTATGTGACTTTGGGAAAGTCAGTATTCTAGGTGTCTTTATCTATGAGCTAACAAAGTGAGAAGACTCACCCCAGCTAAGGACAATTGATTTTTCAGAGGTAAGTGGAAGAAAAAGTTATCAAGTAAGTCCCTTGGTAGTGAATAGGGCTAAACCCCAACATCTATTCAGTTCTTAGTGACTACTCAAGGGTAGAGAAGCTACTACAGTTGGAACATCTGTTGTAGGTGTTAGAAACATAAGTACTCACACAGAGACAGTAATATAAAAGAGAAGAAGGAAGCAGTGGTATATGTGATATCGAGGAAATTCAGAAGGCAATTTTGCAAAGTGACTGAGAGCACTAGAATTAGGAATCAGAGTATGTGGAATTCAATCCTGACTCTACTACTAACTGTGTGTTTGGATATATTAACTACACAGAAAAGGCCCTGAGTTCACACACCAGGAACTCTGGGTATACCAGGCATGCATACGTGTGCAGACGCTCTAGGCTGGCTGATACTGGGGGTGGATTGTGGCATGAAGAAGGTACCAAGAAGGATAGGATAAAAGACAGAGTTTTCATATATTTCACTTGCCTATAAAATTTGCACTGTGTGTGTGTGTGTGTGTGTGTGTGTGTGTGTGCATTTAGTTTTGGTATAGAGTATGTGCACTCACTAGAGAGAGAGACAGACAGAGGAATAGAGAGAGAGAAAGAAAACTGAGAAATCACCCTGGGGGAAGAGGGTTCGGGGGAGTATGGCCACACTGCAGTAACTTCTCTTCCATTCTCCTCGGGATTTTGGGCATGCTCACACATGTGCCAAGCATGATTTTCAAGCAGCCAGGACAGGGACTGTAATTATTCAGTTGTCCATGTGGGATCCATCTGCCTTAACCTCCATACCATCGGCTGGCTCTGCACACTAAATTTTTCTATTTATTTATATATACTTAATTCATGTTAAGAATCTCTGCTTTCAAAGAGTTTACCAATTGAGCTTCCAGCTGGCATAGACTATGATGTTTAGTTTTGGTTTCAGCTTGACTAAATTGAGGAATACCAAGAGAAAAGCATTACTCTGGGTTTTGTAGAGAGATAAAGAGACGAGATGTAGAAGATAATGCCCTTGATATGGACAGGAATGATCCAGTCAACAAGGGGTCCAAAGAAAATATCAAAGACAAAGGATTTCTTTTGAGACAGAGCAAGATAAACTTCTGTTGCCTTGGACACAGAACTTGTCTGCCTTCAGATGCCAAGACTTACACTTTCATCTTCACTCATCCTCATGAGATCTTATCCTTACTGCCTCAGACTGTGAGTTACATCATCTTCTTTGCCTCTGATGCCTTTAGACTTGGACTAATCCATGCTAGCAGATACCTAGGATATCTACCCTGCAGTAGTGGGGCTTCTCAGCTGTCATAATCATGTGAGTGAATTCCACATTAAATTCCCTTTTATATGGATACATACTGATTGTTCACTTTCCTGGGTGAATCGATACCTAGGATATCTACCCTGCAGTAGTGGGACTTCTCAGCTGTCATAATCATGTGAGTGGATTCCACATTAAATTCCTTTTTACATGGATACATACTGATTGTTCACTTTCCTGAGTGAATTCCAACTAATAAAGATACCAGGAGTGTGAGGAGAGTTCAGCTAAAGAGGGCTAGGGTACATAGTGGGGATTCCTAACCTAATTTGCAAGGTAGTATTCAGGGAAACCTGCCTAGAAGAGATGACAGAGGAAAAACAGAATAAGTATCTCTTAGTGAATAAATGAGATAAATCTTTTATGAGAAAGATTCTCCCATTTAGAGACCTTTCTCCAAGTTCATGCCTTCTCTGTCATTATCTATGGGGTTTTGGAAGCAGTCTGATATTCTGAAAATACATTCTTCCAGGAAACAGTTAGGCTGGACCACCTAACTCGGGAAAAGGAGCGGTAACTGTAGTAGGTGGCATCTCACTTCCTGACCCCAAAATATATTACAAAGCTGTGATAATCAAAACAGCATGGTATTGGCACAAAAACAGACATGAGGACCAATGGAACAGAGTAGAGACTCCAGAAATAAAACCCAAAACATACAGCCAACTCATCTTTGACAAAGGATACCAGTCAATCCAGTGGGAAAATGAAAACCTCTTTAGCATATGGTGTTGGAAAAACTGGGTATCCATGTGCAGAAAGATGAATCTGAACCCCTATCTGTCACAATTAACAAAAATCAACCAGAACAGCCCTTCTTCAAGAGACAGACAGCTCCATGGCTCCTGCGATCTAGCCATTTGGGGAGAAAGGAAGATGTCCCACTGATAACTGGGCCTCCAGCATCCAAAACTCGCGTGA
>NW_006159798.1:1349845-1351005 GCF_000334495.1 Tupaia belangeri chinensis
ATGGGAAAAAAGGCAAAATATACAGAAAACAAGAAATGGAAAATGATTCGTTGACAATAACACATATGTTGATGTGCTTGATTGAGCCAATATACAGTGTATTCTCAATGGGAAAAAAAAATCAACTCAAAGTGGATCAAAGATCTAAACCCAAGACTGCAAACTATAAAACTACTGATGATAAACACTGGGGAAACTCTGGGAGACATTGAGGTAAGCAAAGACTTCTTAAGCAAGACCCCAAAAGAACAGGCAATAATCCCCCAAATAGACAGATGGGATTATATCAGATTAAGGAGTTTCTGCACAACAAAGGACCTAGTAATTAGTGTGAATTGACAACCCTCAGAATGGGAGAGAATTTTGTTAACTGTGCCTCAATTAAGGGACTGATAACCAGAATACACAGGGAACTCAAGCAGCTTACCCAGAAGAAAATGATTAATCCAATTAAAAGATGGAAAAAAATGAACTGAATAAACAACTCCCTAAGGAAGACATACACACAGCCAAAAACATATGAAAAAATGCTCAACATCCCTCATTGTAAGGGAGAGGCAGATCAAAACTACAATGAGTTGCCACCTAACCCCAATCAGAATGACAAAGATTAAAAAAGAGAAATAATGATAAGTGCTGGAGGGGATGTGGTGAAAAGGGAACATTCCTACACTGTTGGTGGGAATGTAAATTGGTCCTGCAACTGTGGAGAATTATATAGAGGTTCCTCAAAGACCTTCAAATAGAATTACCATATGATCCAGCAATTCCACTCCTGGGTATCTACCCAAAGGACAGGAGAGCACTCAGTGCTAGAAAAGTGCTTGCACAACTATTTTCATTGCAGCATTATTCACGATTTCTAAGACAAGGAACCAACCCAAATGTCCATAAACAGATGATTGGATTGAAAAGTTCTCACACATACACTCCATGGAATACTATTCAGACATAAAAAATAACAAGGCCACGGAATTTGATAGAAAGTGGGCAAATATGGAAGATTTGTTGCTGAGTGAAGCAAGTCAGTCTATGAAAGAGAGATGTTGCATGTCTCCACTTAACATTCACTGACTGTCTGCACTCTATGGTAGAGACTGAAAGACTGGAGAACATAAAAGTCTTAGAAATTGTAATGGACACTAGAAATGAAGTGGAAA
>NW_006159798.1:1351021-1359208 GCF_000334495.1 Tupaia belangeri chinensis
GAAGAGCGTAGGAAATTTGGGGGGAAATAGAGAGGTAAGACACTTGTGTGACACAGATAAAGTTTATTATCTGTTGATGAGGATATGTATGGTGGTCTCAACTGGGCAGGACTGAGGTGTATATCATGCTGGGTAAAGCCTCTTCACAATCTAAATGATGTATAGCAATTTAATGTATGAATAATAATAAAAAGTAAATTTTAAAAAAAGAAGGAAAAGGATGTCTTGTTAACCCTGGGTAAAGCCAAATGTGAAGGCATTACTTTTATAACCTAAGCTTTCTCTGTTCATTCTGGGCAATTAATGTTTTATTTTAGTTTTTAATCTATGAATTCTTACCACTTTAACATTCTAAAGTAAACACAGAGAAAGTATAGGAATTATAAAACCATGAAATATGTATATGTGCATAAAGCTGATTTGATACTTTGGACTATTTTTATAAGGTTGACTATTGCAGTTCATATTTATGAAGTCAATATGAAGTCAATTCAAAAATTGTGAATGCAAGAAGAAAACAGCAAAAATTTTGCAAAGTAAAGTTTAAAAGCTCATTTTATCTAAATAAACAAAGATGAAGAGAAGTATTTTTAGGATGTTAAAAGACCAAAGTACTTTTCTTTAATAATTATCTATCAGAAACAGATAAACAATACTTGTAACTAAACTAAATGGACATCGAATGTGAAAAAACAATTCCAAGAAGAAATGAATTAAAAAATTAGGTATATAGGGACCAGCAGTTAGAGTAATGGCTATGTCACTAGACTCCCATGTAGTCGACCACACTTCGAGTCTTGGACCCAGTGGCTTAAACTCATGCTGGGCACGTGTGCATGCGTGCCCAAGATCCCGAGAGGAGAATGGAGGAGAAGGGACTGCGGTGTGGCCATCCCCCCTGGGGGGTGATTTCTTGCTTTCTGACTCTCTGTCTCTCTCTGTCTGTCTGGTGAGCGCACACATCCTATAGCAAAACCTCTCCAAAAAAAGAAAATGATGTATATAGAAAGGCATTTCAGTTAAAGTGGCTAGATCCAACATGTTCAACCACGTGGTTGTAGTTTTGGACCGGGTGACTTGAAATAGGCATGTATGTAACCTAAATTCAAAAAGGAGGGAGAAATGGAGGAGAAGGGAATGCAGTGAGACTATTCTTTATAGGGAGCACTTCCTCACTTTCCATCTCTCTGTCCCTATCCAGTAAGCACAGACACCCCCTGGCAAGAGAAGGAAGAAGATAGGAAATCTTAAATGTGAAAAATTAGATCAATAGACCAACAATTATGGACATTTTCTTTCTATATCTAAACAATATATCTCAACATGGGTTTTAGAAAAAAAAATGTTTAAGGGGCTGACCTCATAATGCAGTGATTAAGTGCTGTGCATAAGGAGCTGGATCCCACCAAAAATGGTTAGAATCCCAGTACTGGAAGCTTGAAAAGTATTCTAGGCACCTGTGAGTGCATGCTGAAAATCCTGACAGGAAAGAGATACAGAGGAAAAAAATTGCAATGTGATCACGCACTATTTTGGGAGAGTGCTTTCTCTCTTTCTCTCTCTTTCTGTGCTCTCTGACAATTAGAAAAAAAAGTTAAAAAATAGATAATCACTCATTGGAATCATTCAGTTGGCACTCACAAATTTGTGTTGAAACTGTGCTAAGTTAGAGAAGCCAGTAGAAAATGTATATTAGAGCTTTAAAAATATGACTTCAAAAATTGACTTCATAATATGAACTGCAATAGTCAACCTTATAAAAATAGTCCAAAGTATCAAATCAGCTTTATGCACATATACATTCTTTTCAGTTCAAATACTTAACTTAGAGATTTCACCTTACCTTCTGAGTACATATTGGTTTTCTATATTGAAACATTAAACACAAGAAAAAAATCAGGTAGCATACCAAGAATTTTGCTATGACTCCTGTCCTCAGGGAGTGTCCCATTGAATTAAAGGGGACAAAGTTTCATTGGAAAAAACTTGAGAATAAAAAAGAAAAAAGCATGGATACTATAGAGATGCAAAGAAAAATAACAAAAACTTGTAAATCTTTTTGAATCTACTTTGTAATAATAAAAGTAACATACATCTATTGAAGAAAATTCTAATTATGCAGGGGAAAATAAAATGGAGAGCTAAAATCATCTCCTCCCTCTGATATCAAAAGTTAATATTTGTTCAGTTTCTTCTTCTCTCCTTTGGATAGTCATGGATTAACAAGCAGGGTGTCTTCCTGATGTGCTCATGATTACACCACAATTTTTAGGCAATAGACCAATACCATTTAAAGCTCTCTGTGATTTTTTTAAAGAACACTTACAAGATAAAGGAACATTTCCAGGAACAACATCTATCTAGACATCATCTATTCTTTTTTTTCCACTTTTTTAAATTTCATCTTCTTTTATACATTCAATCATATTATTTGGCTTACAAAATGAATATTTTCCACAGGTGAACATTTCTCCCTAGTCCAGTTGATAAAACATCATCTATTCTAATCATGTTCTTTGAATTCACAAAGTGAAGAATCAGATGAGTTTGAGTTTAGACTAAGTTCCCAAGCCAGAGTCCCAGTGTCTCCAGCATAGAAGCAGACCTTCTGAGTACTACTGAGGGTGACATAGGGAGGGATTTAAGGCTGGCTCAGGGACATAGCCAACTTGGACTGCTCAAGTGATGCTGGGTCCATCTAGGAGACCATGGGTTTGGTTTCTGGGTTAACCTGTACACACATGCGTGCACACACTAACGATCCTGACTGGGAAGGCTGGCAGTGGAGGGGGGATGAATAGTCATAGTGTGAGAGTGCTTCTCTCTCTCTCAAAATTAAACAGCAAATAAATAAAAAGAAGATAAAGAGGGAGAGGATTCAGTGTATGGCATTAGAGTCAGGCCACATGGATTCAAATCTTAACCACTATAATCTTAGAGATGTTACATAAGTGTTACATTCATGTGTAAATTAGGGATGATAACAATAGAAACATCTTTATAAAGTCATGACGATTAAATGACATAACCTGTAAAAGCATTTAGCCAGTGCCCACCTCCTAGTAAAATACATATTAATGGTTATTATCACCATTTGTTTAGTCCTATGCTTTTGTCCAGCATGATGTTTAATAGCACCTAAGCTATTCACTGTACTTTTAAAAACAACTATTGGGCCAGCAAATGGCATAGAAGCTAAGGTGGTTGGATCCCATAGGGAGGACCCTGTTGCTTGAGTCCTGGAACTGGCAGCTTGAAAATCCCACCAGCTGGTGTGTATGAGTGCCCAAAACCTCAACAGGAGAATGGAGGAAAAGAGATTGTGGCATAGCCATCCTGCCTCAGGGTGATTTCTCACTTTCCCTTGCTCTTTCTCTCTCTGGCAAACTCATAAATCCTACAGAAAACTATAAAAAACTAAAAAAATAAAAAACCAACCAACCAACCAAACAAACAAACAGAAAAACAAGGAAATAAACTATCATTCTGTGGTTCCTCTGACATGTCCGCTCTTAAATGCCTGAAATTGCTTCAGTTTAGTCAAGGTGTGACAGCTGTGTAGCTGAAGGAGGGTTGTTCAGAGACAGGAGAGTTTTTCATCCCAGGTCATCCATTTATAAATTGTAGGACTTGGGCAATTATGAACTACTCTGGGCTTTACAAGCCTCATAAGAAGGAATACCAAGACCTATCTCAGAGAACAGCTAGGAAGACTAAACATAGTATTCCAAAAGGTAGCAAGCACATGGTCTACTGGGTGGTAGATGCTCAGGAAACATTAGCCCAAATCAAAGGATGGAAAGAGTACCTTATAAGTTATGACTTGCTAAGCTTTTGGCAGCAGAGACAGTTATTTGAATTTTCATCACTCTCTCTCTTCTCTGGGATTTAAAATGCTGTGTAAAGGATTTTGTGATGTATTAGCAGTGCTAGTGATGCTTAGCAATTGATTCACTCTCATCTGTAATTAGTTGGGGTGATTAGAGAAAGCTTTTCTATCACTACAAAGTTTGATTTGTAACAACCCATTAAACCCACAGGGAAGGTATTGAGAAATCGGTATCTGCCATTAACAAACACACACCTTCCTGTGCAATGTGGGGCACATCTTCTAAGGGAGCCATTCGAAATTTAGTCATCCCTGTCTGGTAATGCCAGAAAAATCTTAAGTTTTGAATGAGAACTACAATCTATAGCAGCATTTTCCAAAACCTATTATATTCTTTGGGGCATTATTTGCCCCATGAAACACTGCAGAGAATAGAAGAGGGATGATGCCTCTGCCCAAATACTTTGGGAAGTCTTGCATGAAGTAGCCCTTCCAGGAGGATTCGCAATACACTTGATAACCCTCTGTGTAGTCCATGTTTTTAACTTTGGAAGAATCTTGCCAACATCTATTAGTTAATACTACAATGCCATTTTTTTCCTTCCATATTCCAAAATGTCTTAATGTTCTAAAAAATGCCCCAAATTTCATGAGAATTCTTATTTGTATCAAGATGTACATTGAACATTTAAGATAAACAAAATGAACATGTGCTCGATTATGATACATGATCTAATTTACAAAGAGTTAGATACTGGAGAAATCATACTTTAAATAAAAGGGGAAATATTTTGCTCATTTAATCTATTTCCTACTCTTAATTGCCTTGCTCATCCTGAAAGAAGAATACACTGCACATCATCTATTAATTAATGTTATGTGGATACCCAAAGAAGAATGAACATCTCTTGAACAACTGAGCCAGAGAGCACCTTGGGACCTCCACTGTCTCCCAGCTGTTTCAGGTTCCATTTGGATCATCTTGCCCCCACCTTCCTCCTCTGCCATTAGCCCTAGAACCTGTGCAGTGGCAGCCAGTGAGAAGAACTGAGGCCAGGGACCACCTTAGGAACTCTACTGTTTCCTGGTGGTTTCAGGTGCTGCCCAGATCATCTTATTGTCACCTCTTTCTTCTGGCATCAGCCCTGGTACCTGTGCAGCAACAGTGAATGAGAACAACTGAGGCAGAAGACCACTTTAGACTTTTCGTTGCCTTTTGCTCACTCAGGGATATTTTCAGACTTTGAAGTGTTCTGACAGATGCCACAACCTCTACTTTCTTCCACAGTTGAAACCCTGCAGCTCAGCTGAAGATGCACCTATTCGCAAGAAACTGAGAGGTCAATAGAATATCCAGTTACAACAATGATGGTGCGTGTTGCTGGGTGAACATCAGGGAGACAGAGCTGCAAAGAGACCATGGCTGACCTCATCCTGCATGGCTTTGAATTCTCAGAACTAACTCTAAGAAACTGGGAAGAAACATAATTTTTCAGATGACCAGAAACCAGCACAGAGGTTCAAGAAATATGAGAAACCAAGAAAATACCTTTCTCTCAAGGGAAAAGAACTCCTCCTCATCATCATCCACAGACAGTACAATAGAACTTGTGGAAATGTCATATAACCAAATAGAATATTAATAGTAACAAAACGAAGTGATATGCAAGAGGAAAGAGACAACAAACTTCAGGATATGAAGAAGTCCTTCCACAATTTGAAAGAAGAAGTGAACACCATAAACAAGAATCAAATGGAACTCTTAGAGATGAAGGCTGTAATACAGGAAATCAAAACTTCCCTCGAAAGTATTAAAAGCACATTAGATCATGCAGAAAATTTAATATTGGATCTCGACAACAAACCTCTGATCTAGAAAAAAAAATCACCAAAAAGAATGAAAAAAAAAACTAATTAAAAAAGCTTGATAACATAAGGGAAATACTAGATACCATTAAGTGCCCAAACATCCAAATAATTGGCATCCCAGAAGGTGAAGCATCTAATAAGAGCATTGATAATCTATTCCGTGATATCCTGGAAGAAAACATTTAAAACCTAAAGAAGCATTGGGAACCAGCAGTTAGCATAATGGCTATGTCGCTGGACTCCCATGTAGTCGACCGCAGTTCATGTCCCGGACCCGGTGGCTTAAAACTCACGCCGGGTGCGTGTGCGTGCATGCCCAAGATCCCGGGAGGAGAATGGAGGAGAAGGGATTGCGGCGTGACCATCCCCCCTGGGGGGTGATTTCTCGCTTTCTGTCTCTCTGTCTCTCTCTGTCTGGTGAGCGCACGCACCCTACAGTGAAAATCTCTCCAAAAAAAAAAAAAAAGAAAAGTAAAAAAAAAGAAGCATTTAAAAATACAAACCAATGAAATACAAAGAATCCCTAATAGAATCTACCCAAGAAAATCTCCATGGTACATTATAGTTAGATTGGCCAAAATCATAGGTAAAGATAAGATTCTAAAATGGCAAGAGAGAAACATCAAGTTACTTAAAAAGATTATCCCGTCAGGCTAAAATTGGACCTCTCAGTGCAAGCAAGGAAAGAATGGAAACACATATACAAAGTTTTATTTTATTTTTTTTTTTAAAGAGCAATTTTAACCAAGATTACTATACTCGGCAAGATTATCTTTCAAATGGGAAGAAAAGGTAAAAAGAAAAAAAGAAAATCTCAGATATAGACAAACCCTGAAAGAATTTTACAATAACAAACCAACTCTTTAGGAAGTGATGAAGGGAGTGCTATACCAGGAAAAGTAAAGAGAAATAGACAGAAATAAGATAACAAAAAACAACCACAAAAATGGCTAGCATAATGGCAGGGACAAGTCCAGAAATATGATAATAACATTGAATGCTAATGGATTAAATTCTTCAATCAAGAGTCACAGACCAGCGAAATGAAAAGAAACAGAAATCCTCTATCTGTTGCCTACAAAAATGTACCTCATGGATAAAGACATATGTAGACTAAAAATGAAGGGTTGGAAAAAGGTATTACATGTGAAGGAAACCAAAAAAGGACTGGAGTCATAGTGCTGCTATCAGACAAAATAGGCTTTCAGACAAAAACTGCAAGAAAAGAAAAAGAAGGGCATTGTATAGTATAAAGGGACTAATCATCAAGAAGATCTAACGCTTATAAATATCTATGTACCCAACTCAGGAGCACCCAAGTATGTGAAGGAAAGACTGCTAATCAAAAAGGAGATATAAACTGCAACACACTAATTACTCAACACCCCATTATTTCCTTTAGACAGATCTTCTAGAAAAAAATAACCAAAGAGATAAAAGATCTAAAAGATAACATATATAAAATGGACTTAACAGACTCTATAGAATCTTCCACTTAAAAACCACAAAATATACATTTTTCTTAACCTCAAATGAGGGTGAGAAAAAACTTCTTTTAAGATTAACCACATAACAGGGCATGAAACAAGCCTTTACAGATTGAAAGGCATAGAAAACAAACCCAACATCATCTCCAACCGTGAGGGAAATAAACTTGATATTAATTTCAGAAAAAAAAATTTCAAAAATACACAAACATATGGAAACTCAACAACCTACTACTGAATGACCTTACAATTACTGAAAAAATTAAGTCTGAAGTCAAAAGATTCATTGAAACCAATGATAATGAGTACACGAGTTTCCATGACCTATTGGACACAGCAAAAGGAGTCATAAGATAGACGCTCATAGCAATTAATACACATAAGAAAAAGATGGAAAGGTAGCAAATGGACAACCTAGCATCATGTCTCAGGGACTTGGAAAAACAACAATCAAAATATCCAGAAATTTCCAGGTGAAAAGAAATAAGGATTTGAGCTGAAATAAATGAAATAAAAAAAAAATTAAGTATACAGAGTGTAAGTGCCCTATATCAAAAATCTCTCTCTAAAAAAAAAGGAAGGGAACCAGCAATGAGCGTAATGGCTATGTCGCTGGACTCCCACATAGTCGACCGCGGTTCGCGTCCCGGACCCAGTGGCTTAAAACTCACTCTGGGCATGTGTGCGTGCGTGCCCAAGATCCCGAGAGGAGAATGGAGGAGAAGGGATTGTGGCGTGACCATCCCTCCTGGGGGGTGATTTCTCGCTTTCTGTCTCTATGTCTCTCTTTGTCTGTCTGGCTAGCGCACGCACCCTATGGCAAAAACTTCTAAAAAAAAGATGTAGGGAGTCACCTTTCCTGATAAGAGGTACTTCTGCTTCTCTTCAAGGGATCTCTCATTGTCAGTCAGATTCAACTGTCTCTACAGGATATTTTATCTTTCAGTCTGCATTTTCTACTCTGTAATAATATGGATAGTATTAATGAATTTAGTCTAAGAA
>NW_006159798.1:1361919-1371475 GCF_000334495.1 Tupaia belangeri chinensis
CCCTACAGTGAAAATCTCTCCAAAAAAAAAAAAAAAGAAAAGTAAAAAAAAAGAAGCATTTAAAAATACAAACCAATGAAATACAAAGAATCCCTAATAGAATCTACCCAAGAAAATCTCCATGGTACATTATAGTTAGATTGGCCAAAATCATAGGTAAAGATAAGATTCTAAAATGGCAAGAGAGAAACATCAAGTTACTTAAAAAGATTATCCCATCAGGCTAAAATTGGACCTCTCAGTGCAAGCAAGGAAAGAATGGAAACACATATACAAAGTTTTATTTTATTTTTTTTTTAAAGAGCAATTTTAACCAAGATTACTATACTCGGCAAGATTATCTTTCAAATGGGAAGAAAAGGTAAAAAGAAAAAAAGAAAATCTCAGATATAGACAAACCCTGAAAGAATTTTACAATAACAAACCAACTCTTTAGGAAGTGATGAAGGGAGTGCTATACCAGGAAAAGTAAAGAGAAATAGACAGAAATAAGATAACAAAAAACAACCACAAAAATGGCTAGCATAATGGCAGGGACAAGTCCAGAAATATGATAATAACATTGAATGCTAATGGATTAAATTCTTCAATCAAGAGTCACAGACCAGCGAAATGAAAAGAAACAGAAATCCTCTATCTGTTGCCTACAAAAATGTACCTCATGGATAAAGACATATGTAGACTAAAAATGAAGGGTTGGAAAAAGGTATTACATGTGAAGGAAACCAAAAAAGGACTGGAGTCATAGTGCTGCTATCAGACAAAATAGGCTTTCAGACAAAAACTGCAAGAAAAGAAAAAGAAGGGCATTGTATAGTATAAAGGGACTAATCATCAAGAAGATCTAACGCTTATAAATATCTATGTACCCAACTCAGGAGCACCCAAGTATGTGAAGGAAAGACTGCTAATCAAAAAGGAGATATAAACTGCAACACACTAATTACTCAACACCCCATTATTTCCTTTAGACAGATCTTCTAGAAAAAAATAACCAAAGAGATAAAAGATCTAAAAGATAACATATATAAAATGGACTTAACAGACTCTATAGAATCTTCCACTTAAAAACCACAAAATATACATTTTTCTTAACCTCAAATGAGGGTGAGAAAAAACTTCTTTTAAGATTAACCACATAACAGGGCATGAAACAAGCCTTTACAGATTGAAAGGCATAGAAAACAAACCCAACATCATCTCCAACCGTGAGGGAAATAAACTTGATATTAATTTCAGAAAAAAAAATTTCAAAAATACACAAACATATGGAAACTCAACAACCTACTACTGAATGACCTTACAATTACTGAAAAAATTAAGTCTGAAGTCAAAAGATTCATTGAAACCAATGATAATGAGTACACGAGTTTCCATGACCTATTGGACACAGCAAAAGGAGTCATAAGATAGACGCTCATAGCAATTAATACACATAAGAAAAAGATGGAAAGGTAGCAAATGGACAACCTAGCATCATGTCTCAGGAATTTGGAAAAACAACAATCAAAATATCCAGAAATTTCCAGGTGAAAAGAAATAAGGATTTGAGCTGAAATAAATGAAATAAAAAAAAAATTAAGTATACAGAGTGTAAGTGCCCTATATCAAAAATCTCTCTCTAAAAAAAAAGGAAGGGAACCAGCAATGAGCGTAATGGCTATGTCGCTGGACTCCCACATAGTCGACCGCGGTTCGCGTCCCGGACCCAGTGGCTTAAAACTCACTCTGGGCATGTGTGCGTGCGTGCCCAAGATCCCGAGAGGAGAATGGAGGAGAAGGGATTGTGGCGTGACCATCCCTCCTGGGGGGTGATTTCTCGCTTTCTGTCTCTATGTCTCTCTTTGTCTGTCTGGCTAGCGTCACCATATGGCAAAAAAAAAAAAAACCTCTCCAAAAAAAAAAGTAAAAAAAGTGGAAGTATAATTTTTAAGTATCTTTAGCATCTGAAACACATAAATTGGTCCAGAATTTTTTTTTAGAAATCTCATCTTATGTATTTTTTCCAAGGTCATTATTCAAATAAGTTAACTCAATTTTTCAAAGAAATAAAGCTGGCTGGTTCTTTGAAAAGATAAACAAAATTGTCACACCATTAGGTATACTTAATTAAGAAGAGCAAAAGGAACCAGATAAATTAAATCAAATTCACAATGAAACACATAATATTCCCACAGACATAACAAATACAAAGCAACATTAGAGAATACTATGAGTGAATATATGCCAACAAAAAAGAGAACCTGAATGAGATGGACAAATTCTTGGACACATGTATTCTACCATGACTGAATCAGGAAGACATAGAAAGTCTAAATCGACCCATAACTAGCAGTGAGATTAAAACAGTAAAAAGAAAAAATTACCTCCAACACAGAAAAGTGCAGGTCCCGATGGCTTTACTTCCAAGTTCTACAAAACTATTAAAGAATAGGTAACTCCCATTCTACTCAATTTCTAAAGATCCAAAAGGAAGGAATCCTCCCAAATTCATTTTATGAAGTCTCCATCACCTTTATCCCTCAAACAGATAAGATATGACAAAAAAAGGAAAACTACAGAAAGACCAGTATTTCTGATGAATACAGATGCAAGAATTCTCACCAAAATATTAGCAAATCATATCCAACAACACATAAAAAGATTATACACCACAACCAGGTAGGCTTTATTCCTGGGATGCAAGAATGGTCCAACATATACAAAACCATAAATGTAATACACCATATAAACAGAAAGAAAAATAAAAACCATGTGATTATATTAATGCAGAAAAACTGTTTGATAAAATACAACATTCCTTCATGATTAAGACTCAGCAAAGTCACCATAGAAGGGACATTTCTCAACACAATATAAGTCATATATGGAAAAACCAAGAACTAACATCATAATGAATGATGAAAAGCTGAGAGCTTTTCCACAAAAACTGGTACAACACAAGGCTGCCCACTTTTGCCACTCCTTTCAGTGCTGCAAGTCCTAGCCAATGCAATCAGAAAATAAAATAAAATAAAAGGCATTGGGACCAACAGCATAATGGCTATGTCATTGGACTTACACATAGTTGACCACGCATAGAAGGGTCATTTCTCAACACAATAAAAGCTGTCTATGAAAAACCCATAGCGAACATCATCCTCAATGGGGAAAAGCTGAAAGCTTTTCCTCTGAAAACAGGTACTAGGCAAGGCTGCCCACTTTCTCCACTGCTATTTAATATAGTACTGGAAGTCTTAGCTATTGCAATCAGAGAAGAGAACAATATTAAAGGCATTCGAATAGGGAAAAAGGAGGGGAAATTGTCTCTATTTGCAGATGACATGATTGTATACATAGAAGACCCAAAGTATTTTATATATATATAAAAAAAAAACCTCCTGGAAGTACTAAAAGAATACAGTAAAGTGGCAGGATACAAAATCAATATACAAAAATCTGTAGTATTTCTATATACCAACAAGAAGACTGAGGCAGAAGTCAAGAAAGTAATCCCATTTTCCATAATCACAAAAAGTATAAGGTAACAAGGAATAAATCATAAGTCTAATGAAAGAAGTGAAAATCCTCTACAAGAAAACGTATAAAAATCTAAGAAAAAAAAAAGGAATCTAAAATGATACAAAAATGTGGAAGGACATCCCATGTTCCTAGATTGGAAGAATTAATATAGTCAGAGTTCTAATTCTACCCATATTTAATGCAATTCCAATCAAATTATCAGAGGCATTCTTCACAGACCTAGAAATGACAATCATTGATTTTGTCTGGAATCATAAAAGACCCTTTATTATCAAAGCAATCCTGTCCAAGAAGGGTGGAGTAGGAGACATCTCTCTCCTTAGCCCCAAATATATTACAAAGCTGTGATAATCAAAACAGCATGGTATTGGTGCAAAAACAGACATGTGGATCCATGGAATAGATTAGAGATGCCAGAAATAAACCCCAAAACATATAACCAACTGATCTTTGAAAAAGGGCACAAGTCAATCCAGTGGAAAAAAGAAAACCTCTTTAGCAAATGGTGCTGGATACCACTTACAAAAAGATGAATCTGGATCCCTCTCACCAGTAACAAACTCAACTCAAAGTGTATCGAAGGTCTAAATCTAAGACCTCAAATTACAAAACTACTGCTGGAAAACATTGGGGAAACTCTGGAAGACATCAGAGTAGGCAAAGTCTTTTTTTTCCCCCCTATATTCATTCTACAGATACTTACTATAAAATAGTGTGCCTGACTCCATACCAGACACTGGAAATATAACAGTGGGCAGATAGGGGCTACCCTTATAGTGTAAAGTGTAAGCTACAAGGGACCTATCGTATGTACTCTACTGTCCTCCCCTCAACCTGGCAAGATATGTGAACACAGAAGACTCCAGATGGGTAACTGGATGGGTAACTGGATGAGTAACTGGATGGGTGATTTTCTGATTTGGAGAACACAGAAAAAGAAATAAGAGACAAAGTGAAAAGTAAAAAGGGAGATGCACAACTGTCACACCTGAGTCTGAAATGCAAGAACAAAGTCTGGAGAATTTGTGTGACTTCCAGTGCCAAGTGATGCCAGGCATCAAGGTACAGTCAGAAACAGAACAGGTAAAATCAGATCTAATAAAAAGTTCAGAAGATTTAAATGACATAAAAGCACAAGAACCTAAGATGCAGAGCTATATTTCAGAATTCAGAATGTCATCGACAATTCAACATATACTTAAAAAAAAACAGAATTATCATCAAATTGTCCACAACATAATGTATATCCATCTATAATTATTACATAATGTTATGCATTCTTTGAAAAAAACACACTATACCCCACAAAGATGTACAATGATTACATATATAAACCAGAAATTACAATTATAAAAAGAATTCAGATCCACCATACCTGGTGGCACTAAGATTGAGTGGGAAGAGGCCCTCTCAAATGAGAATAGTCATGTTTAGAAAAGTATTAAGTTAAAAAGGCAACTCATTCCCTAAATATAGTGACCCACGGATTCTAAAAACATGTCCACAGATCATCCTTCAAACTATAAATTTAATCTTTTAAAGGACAAGGACACAAAGGATTAGACCATCCTGTGCAGATGACTAATAGCACAACTGTGATAACCAAATGCCTTCCTGTAAATTTCACTAACCTAGTCACTTGACCATTTCTTAATGTTTACTGAATACTTGCTCAGGGGTGGAGGACACAATAAGGATAGAAGCTCCTGCCTTTTACATTGTAATGTCAAAAAGAAAAGAAAGACACAGAAACAATTAAAATGTAGGGAGGCAACTATCACACTAGAGGTTTACACTGATTGTGGGACGTGATAAACTTCAAGCTTTTTTCTGCAAAACTGAGGACTATACTTTGGCCTAAACTGTCCTCCTACTAGTTTTCAATTTTTATTACTAGAATATCCAGCAAGTTACTTCATGAACTGTATGTGAGGTTTTTCAAATAAAACTCCCCAAAACACAGTCACTTATCCCAAAAATAGAAACTGATTAATTCAGATTAAGTTTCTGCACAGCAAAAGACACAGTAATTAGTGTGAATCAGCAACCGTTGGAATGGGAGAATATTTCTGTAAACTGTTTCACAGATAAGGGACTGATAAACAGAATATACAGAGAACTCAGTAACTTACCCGGAAAAAAAATTATCAAACCTGTTAAATGATTGGAAGGAGCTGAACAAACAACTCTCTAAAGGAAGACATATGAACAGCCAAAGAGCATTTGAAAAACTGCTCAACAGCCCTTATTATAAAGGAGATGCAGAACAAAACCGCAATGAGGGAACCAGCAGTTGGTGTAATGGCTATGTTGCTGGAATCCCATGTAGTACACCACGATTTGAGTCCTGGACCCAGTGGCTTAAACTCACACTGGGTACATGTGCATGTGTGCCTAAGATCCTGAGAGGAGAATGGAGAAGGAATTGTGGCATGGCCATCACCCCAGGGTGTGATTTCTCCTTGTTGGGGGGGGAGGGTGATTTCTTGTTTTCTGTCTCTCTGTCTCTGTCTTTCTGGTGAGCACATGCACCCTATAGTAAAAACTTCTCAAAACAAAAACAAAATAAAACAGAACAAATTGGTAAGGGCTGGTGAGGCTGTGGTGAAAAGGGAACTTTCTTATACTGTTGGTGGGAATATAAATTAGTATAGTCACTGTGGAGATCAATATGGAGGTTTCTCAAAGATTTACAAATAGAACTACCATATGATCCAACGGTTCTACTTCTGGGTATCTACTCAAAGGATAGGAAAATGCTTTGTCAGAAAGTGCTTGCACATCTATTTTTATTGTGACATTAGTCATAATTTTTAAGACATGGAACCAACAAAAGTCAATGAACAGATGAATGGACTGAAAAAGTATGGCACATATACTCTATAGACTACTACTCAGCAATTAAAAGGGCAAACAAACAAACAAAAAACAAGCCCCTGGTATTTAATAGAAAGTGGATGAATATGGAGTATTTATTGCTGAGTGAAGCAAGTCAAGCTATGAAAGAGAGACATTGTCTGTCTCCACTTATCATATACCAATTGTCCACACTCTATGGCAGAAACTGAAAGATTAGAAGATAAAAGAAGCATCAAAAATGGTTATCGGGAACCAGCAGTTAGCGTAATGGCTATGTCGCTGGACTCCCATGTAGTCGACCGCGGTTCGTGTCCCGGACCCGGTGGCTTAAAACTCACGCCGGGTGCGTGTGCGTGCGTGCCCAAGATCCCGAGAGGAGAATGGAGGAGAAGGGATTGCGGCATGACCATCCCCCCTGGGGGGTGATTTCTCACTTTCTGTCTCTATGTCTCTCTCTGTCTGTCTGGCGAGCGCACGCGCCCTACAGTGAAAATTCTCCAAAAAAAAAAAAAAATGGTTATCTATACTGGAGACCGTGTGGGAAGAGAGTAGAAGAAGGGAAAGACTGTGAGGAAGGGAATCAAGGAGAAAAACAGAGGCAAGATACAGAAATAGCTGATTATCTGTTGATGATAATGTGTGTGGTATCTTCAGCTGAACTTTTGTGAAGTGTATCCATGTTGGGTAAATTCATCTTACAAGCTATAGTAATGCAGAGTGATTGAGTGTAAAAATAAATTAAGATTTTAAGAAAAGAAGTCAAACTCATAGAAAAGAGCAAAACAATGAAAAATAGATTAATGACAAAAAAAGAATTAGTGTCTTTCTCTAATCTTATATACTTGTGTCTTTTTTTTGCAGAAGGAATGCATTTTAATTCTAATTTTTTTTTCATTCTATTTACCCTTCATCTTAAGTTATTATTTACAGAGGGCAATATGGGAGCCCTTCAGAATCAGAGTGTGAATATTAGTAATAATTTGGGACCAGCAGTTAGCGTAATGGCTATATCACTGAACTCCCATGTAGTCAACCGTGGTTCGAGTCTCGGACCCAGTGGCTTAAACTCACACCGGGCACGTGTGCGTGCATGCCCAGGATCCCAAGAGGAGAATGGAGGAGAAAGGATTGAGGCATGGCCATCCACCCTGGGGGGAGGGTGATTTCTGGCTTTCTATCTCTCTGCCTCTCTTTGTCTTTCCGGTGAATGCACACGCCCTATGGCAAAAACCTCTCAAAAAAAAAAATATATATATATATAAGTGATAATTTGAAGTCTCTGTCATTATTTAGAAAAACAGAATTGACATTCGAAAATACATCCTTTCCAGTAAGATTAATGAAATAAACAAATTAGAACTTGCTACCTAATGATAAAGAATATGGATACAGGTTCCTGTATTGTGTCTTGAGACTTGGTGCATTGTTACAAAACTCAGGATGTTCTTGTTTAGGGACAAAGGTCCAAGTTGTATGAGGGTATGTGTATAAGTAAATAAAATATACATATTTTTAGAGCTTC
Organism: Tupaia belangeri chinensis; assembly: GCF_000334495.1. NCBI lineage: Eukaryota > Metazoa > Chordata > Mammalia > Scandentia > Tupaiidae > Tupaia > Tupaia belangeri. The sequence goes on from NW_006159798.1 coordinate 1,369,823, forward strand.
ATTCACTTTGGGGGCTAATAATACTTTCAGGTATCAAATGTTAGAGCTTGAGCCACATGGGGTATAATAGCATAAACTCAGTGACTTCCGAGAACACTGTGCACAAGTCTGTCATGTGCAGAGCTGGTTCAGACTCAAAGGGCTCCAATTTGACAACTGAGTACTTGTCAAGTTATTTGTGTCTTCTGTGTTTAAATGGTTTCTTATTGTCATCAGTGAAAATGTTAAGACATTTATTCATGCTCTGTTATGCCTGATCAAAGAAAAGTTAGTTTCTTGAAGGGAGAAAAACATTAATTATTCTTGTTCATAATCCAAGAGCTTTAAAACATACTGATAGCTGTGTCTCTCACACCACTGTGACATTAAACTAAATTTGGCCTGAGGCTGCCTCCATACTTTCATTTTCTGTTAGCAGACTGCAACCTAGATTAATACGTAAAGGAGCTGGAACCTAACGAGTGTATTCTAGTAACAAACTCTGAGTCTCAGTTAATCATAGCAGCTCAGCTTCAGCCAATCACAGGCTGCTGATCCCTTAGCCCATGTCCATGTTTGACAGTGATTCATCGCACCCTGCCAAAATGCCTATCTGTCACCAACCAAGCTATCTTGGTATGTCATTTCCTCTTTCTGTCTCTGAACACTGCCTGCCCACGCTGCTGGATGGAGCCCTCTGAACCTCTCCTGGTTCTGTGTGATGCCTTCTTCATGACTTGTTTTTTCATTCAAATAAATTCTGCTAATTTTAATTTCTCTAAACATTTTTTTTAACATCACCAAAATAGTTTCATCTTAAATCAAGTCCTTCTTTCCTTTACACTGGACAAACACCTTGACATTAAAAAAAAACAAATTAAATAATTGCTTGCAGAAATTTATTGTTGAGGCAAGGCTGGGTAGACATTGAAATTCAACATTAAAAGAATGTAAAAATATGTGTGTGTGTGGAAAGAGAGAGAGAAAGAGAGAGAGAGAGAACTACCTGACACTGCATCCTCTGTTGTAACATACAAGAAAAGGAGAATTCAAGCTGCTCCCACCAGTGACTGCTCCTGACTTACTATGGCAAAGGCTATACCCTCAGCTCATGGAATACATAAACCAAAGGAAGACAAATCACTTGCAACATAAAAGTAATTTTTTATTTTTTTTTATAAGTTTTCACTATAGGGCATGTGCGCTCGCCAGACAGACAGAGAGAGACATAGAGACAGAAAGCGAGAAATCACCCCCCAGGGGGGATGGCCACGCTGCAATCCATCCCCCCCCATTCTCCTCTCGGGATCTTGGGCATGCACGCACACGAGCCCGGCATGAGTTTAAGCCACCGGGTCGGGACGCGAACCTTGGTCGATTTTGTGAGAGTCCAGCGACGTAACCATTATGCTAACTACTGGTTCCCCATAAAAGTAATTTTTTATCAGAATTTTGGTACTAATGGATTTATCAAACCTTTATTTTTGTATTGAATAAATAACCATGCTCTAAGAAGTTTTCTATGTGTTGGGTAAGTAATAATGAGCAAAACAGACTAATAGATTATTTCTACACTGACATTACAGAAAATGAACACACACACAGAGAGAGAGAGAGAAAAAAACTCAAGTAAAGAGTGTTCTACTAGAACACAAATTGCCTAAACTTTTTCCA